>NW_027476802.1:0-137287 GCF_051020955.1 Megalopta genalis
TTTGAAGCTAAATTGTTCATTTCGCATGATTTGAAGCTTATTCGTTTCTTGAAAATCGCTTATTTCGCATGAACTTGATTCGAATCGTGTATTTCGCATGAAATTGGCGCTAAATCGTTTGATTCGCTTGGATTTGAAGCTATATCATGTAATTCGCATGAATTTTAAAGCTAAAATGTTCATTTCGCATGTATTTGAAATAAATCGTTTCTTGAAAATCGCTATTTTGCACGAATTTGAATCGATATCGTGTGTTTCGCATGATATTGTAGTTAAATCGTTTGTATCGCGTGGATTTAATGCTAATTCGTATATTTCCCATGAATTTGAACCTAAATTGTTCATTTCGCATGTTTTGAAGCTTATTCGTTTCTTGAATATCGCATATTTCGCACGAATTTGAATCGATATCGTGTGTTTCGCATGATATTGTAGTTAAATCGTTTGTGTCGCGTGGATTTAAAGCTAATTCGTGTATTTCCATGAATTTGAATCTAAATTGTTCATTCCGCATGATTTGAAGCTTATTCATCTCTTGAAAATCGCGTATTTCGCACGAACTTGAGTCGAAATCGTGTGTTTTCGCATGATATTGAAGATAATCGTTTGTTTCTCGGGAATTTGAGGCTAAATCGTGTAATTTGCATGAATTTGAAGCTAAAATGATCATTTCGCATGAATGCGAACTAAATCGTTTGTTGAAAATCGCTATTTTGCACGAATTTGATTCGAAATCTTGTGTTTCGCATGAATTTGATGCTAAAATGTTCATTTCGCATTAATTTGTTTGAGGCTAAATCGTTTGTTTGAGGCTAAATCGTGTAATTCGCATGAATTTGAAGCTAAATTGTTCATTTCGCATGATTTGAAGCTTATTCGTTTCTTGAAAATCGCAATGTTTCGCACGAACTTGAGTCGGAATCGTGTATTTCGCTCGAAATTGACGCTAAATCGTTTGTTTAGCGTGGATTTGAGGCAAAATCGTGTAACTCGCATGAATTTGAAGCTAAAATGTTCATTTCGCATGAATTTGAACTAAATCGTTTGTTGAAAATCGCTCTTTTTGCACGAATTTGAATCGAAATCGTGTGTTTCGCATGAATTTGAAGCTATATCATGTAATTCGCATGAATTTTAAAGCTAAAATGTTCATTTCGCATATATTGAAATAAATCGTTTCTTGAAAATCGCTATTTTGCACGGATTTGAATCGATATCGTGTGTTTCGCATGATATTGTAGTTAAATCGTTTGTATCGCGTGGATTTAAAGCTAATTCGTGTATTTCCCATGAATTTGAACCTAAATTGTTCATTTCGCATGATTTGAAGCTTATTCGTTTCTTGAATATCGCGTATTTCGCACGAATTTGAATCGATATCGTGTGTTTCGCATGATATTGTAGTTAAATCGTTTGTGTCGCGTGGATTTAAAGCTAATTCGTGTATTTCCATGAATTTGAATCTAAATTGTTCATTCCGCATGATTTGAAGCTTATTCATCTCTTGAAAATCGCGTATTTCGCACGAACTTGAGTCGAAATCGTGTGTTTCGCATGATATTGAAGATCAATCGTTTGTTTCGCGGGAATTTGAGGCTAAATCGTGTAATTCGCATAAATTTGAAGCTAAAATGATCATTTCGCATGAATGCGAACTAAATCGTTTGTTGAAAATCGCTATTTTGCACGAATTTGATTCGAAATCTTGTGTTTCGCATGAATTTGAAGCTAAAATGTCATTTCGCATGAATTTGTTTGAGGCTAAATCGTTTGTTTGAGGCTAAATCGTGTAATTCGCATGAATTTGAAGCTAAATTGTTCATTTCGCATGATTTGAAGCTTATTCGTTTCTTGAAAATCGCGTGTTTCGCACGAACTTGAGTTGAAATCGTGTATTTCGCTCGAAATTGACGCTAAATCGTTTGATTAGCGTGGATTTGAGGCAAAATCGTGTAACTCGCATGAATTTGAAGCTAAAATGATCATTTCGCATGAATGCGAACTAAATCGTTTGTTGAAAATCGCTATTTTGCACGAATTTGATTCGAAATCTTGTGTTTCGCATGAATTTGAAGCTAAAATGTTCATTTCGCATGAATTTGTTTGAGGCTAAATCGTTTGTTTGAGGCTAAATCGTGTAATTCGCATGAATTTGAATCGAAATCGTGTGTTTCGCATGATTTGAAGCTAAATTGTTCATTTCGCATGATTTGAAGCTTATTCGTTCTTGAAAATCGCATATATCGCATGAACTTGATTCGAAATCGTGTATTTCGCATGAAATTGGGGCTAAATCGTTTGATTCGCTTGGATTTGAAGCTATATCATGTAATTCGCATGAATTTTAAAGCTAAAATGTTCATTTCGCATGATTTGAAGCTTATTCGTTTCTTGAAAATCGCGTATTTCGCACGAATTTGAATCGATATCGTGTGTTTCGCATGATATTGTAGTTAAATCGTTTGTATCGCGTGGATTTAAAGCTAATTCGTGTATTTCCCATGAATTTGAATTTAAATTGTTCATTTCGCATGATTGAAGCTTATTCATCTCTTGAAAATCGCGTATTTCGCTCGAATTTGAGTCGAAATCGTGTGTTTCGCATGGTATTGAAGATAAATCGTTTGTTTCGCGTGAATTTGGGGCATAATCGTGTAATTCGCATGAATTTGAAGCTAAATTGTACATTTCGCATGATTTGAAGCTTATTCGCTTCTTGAAAATCGCGTATTTCGCACGTACTTGAGTCGAAATCGTGTGTTTCGAATGATATTGAAGACAAATCGTTTGTTTCGCGTGAATTTGGGACTAAATCGTGTAATTCGCATGAATTTGAAGCTAAATTGTACATTTCGCATGATTTGAAGCTTATTCGCTTCTTGAAAATCGCGTATTTCGCACGAACTTGAGTCGAAATCGTGTGTTTCGAATGATATCGAAGACAAATCGTTTGTTTCGCGTGAATTTGGGGCTAAATCGTGTAATTCGCATGAATTTGAAACTAAATTGTACATTTCGCATCATTTGAAGCTTATTCGCTTCTTGAAAATCGCGTATTTCGCACGAACTTGAGTCGAAATCGTGTGTTTCGAATGATATTGAAGACAAATCGTTTGTTTCGCGTGAATTTGGGGCTAAATCGTGTAATTCGCATGAATTTGAAGTTAAATTGTTCATTTCGCATGATTTGAAGCTTATTCGTTTCTTGAAAATCGCGTATTTCGCACGAACTTGAGTCGAAATCGTGTATTTCGCACGAAATTGACGCTAAATCGTTTGTTTAGCGTGGATTTGATGCTAAATCGTGTAATTCGCATGAATTTGAAGCTAAAATGCTCATTTCGCATGAATTTGACCTAAATCGTTTGTTGAAAATCGCTATTTTGCATGAATTTGAATCGAAATCGTGTGTTTCGCATGAATTTGAAGCTAAATTGTTCATTTCGCATGATTTGGAGCTTATTCGTTTCTTGAAAATCGCGTATTTCGCATGAACTTGATTCGAAATCGTGTGTTTCGCATGATATTGTAGTTAAATCGTTTGTATCGCGTGGATTTAAAGCTAATTCGGGTATTTCCCATGAATTTGAATCTAAATTGTTCATTCCGCATGATTTGAAGCTTATTCATCTCTTGAAAATCGCGTATTTCGCACGAACTTGAGTCGAAATCGTGTATTTCGCATGAAATTGGGGCTAAATCGTTTGATTCGCTTGGATTTGAGGCAAAATCGTGTAACTCGCATGAATTTGAAGCTAAAATGTTCATTTCGCATGAATTTGAACTAAATCGTTTGTTGAAAATCGCTCTTTTTTGCACGAATTTGAATCAAAATCGTGTGTTTCGCATGAATTTGAAGCTAAATTGTTCATTTCGCATGATTTGAAGCTTATTCGTTTCTTGAAAATCGCATATATCGCATGAACTTGATTCGAAATCGTGTATTTCGCATGAAATTGGGGCTAAATCGTTTGATTCGCTTGGATTTGAAGCTATATCATGTAATTCGCATGAATTTTAAAGCTAAAATGTTCATTTCGCATGATTTGAAGCTTATTCGTTTCTTGAAAATCGCGTATTTCGCACGAATTTGAATCGATATCGTGTGTTTCGCATGATATTGTAGTTAAATCGTTTGTATCGCGTGGATTTAAAGCTAATTCGTGTATTTCCCATGAATTTGAATCTAAATTGTTCATTTCGCATGATTTGAAGCTTATTCATCTCTTGAAAATCGCGTATTTCGCACGAATTTGAGTCGAAATCGTATGTTTCGAATGATATTGAAGACAAATCGTTTGTTTCGCGTGAATTTGGGACTAAATCGTGTAATTCGCATGAATTTGAAGCTAAATTGTACATTTCGCATGATTTGAAGCTTATTCATCTCTTGAAAATCGCGTATTTCGCACGAACTTGAGTCGAAATCGTGTGTTTCGCATGATATTGAAGATAAATCGTTTGTTTCGCGTGGATTTACAGCTAATTCGTGTTTTTCTCACGAATTTGAAGCTAAATTGTTCATTTCGCATGATTTGAAGCTTATTCGTTTATTGAAAATCGCTTATTTCGCACGAACTTGAGTCGAAATCGTGTGTTTCGAATGATATTGAAGACAAATCGTTTGTTTCGCGTGAATTTGGGGCTAAATCGTGTAATTCGCATGAATTTGAAGCTTAAATTGTACATTTCGCATGATTTGAAGCTTATTCGCTACTTGAAAATCGCGTATTTCGCACGAACTTGAGTCGAATCGTGTGTTTCGAATGATATTGAAGACAAATCGTTTGTTTCGCGTGAATTTGGGGCTAAATCGTGTAATTCGCATGAATTTGAAGCTAAATTGTACATTTCGCATGATTTGAAGCTTATTCGCTTCTTGAAAATCGCGTATTTCGCACGAACTTGAGTCGAAATCGTGTGTTTCGAATGATATTGAAGACAAATCGTTTGTTTCGCGTGAATTTGGGGCTAAATCGTGTAATTCGCATGAATTTGAAGCTAAATTGTTCATTTCGCATGATTTGAAGCTTATTCGTTTCTTGAAAATCGCGTATTTCGCACGAACTTGAGTCGAAATCGTGTATTTCGCACGAAATTGACGCTAAATCGTCTGTTTAGCGTGGATTTGAGGCTAAATCGTGTAATTCGCATGAATTTGAAGCTAAAATGCTCATTTCGCATGAATTTGACCTAAATCGTTTGTTGAAAATCGCTATTTTGCATGAATTTGAATCGAAATCGTGTGTTTCGCATGAATTTGAAGCTAAATTGTTTCATTTCGCATGATTTGAAGCTTATTCGTTTCTTGAAAATCGCTTATTTCGCATGAACTTGATCGAAATCGTGTATTTCGCATGAAATTGGCGCTAAATCGTTTGATTCGCTTGGATTTGAAGCTATATCATGTAATTCGCATGAATTTTAAAGCTAAAATGTTCATTTCGCATGTATTTGAAATAAATCGTTTTCTTGAAAATCGCTATTTTGCACGAATTTGAATCGATATCGTGTGTTTCGCATGATATTGTAGTTAAATCGTTTGTATCGCGTGGATTTAATGCTAATTCGTATATTTCCCATGAATTTGAACCTAAATTGTTCATTTCGCATGATTTGAAGCTTATTCGTTTCTTGAATATCGCATATTTCGCACGAATTTGAATCGATATCGTGTGTTTCGCATGATATTGTAGTTAAATCGTTTGTGTCGCGTGGATTTAAAGCTAATTCGTGTATTTCCATGAATTTGAATCTAAATTGTTCATTCCGCATGATTTGAAGCTTATTCATCTCTTGAAAATCGCGTATTTCGCACGAACTTGAGTCGAAATCGTGTGTTTCGCATGATATTGAAGATAAATCGTTTGTTTCTCGGGAATTTGAGGCTAAATCGTGTAATTTGCATGAATTTGAAGCTAAAATGATCATTTCGCATGAATGCGAACTAAATCGTTTGTTGAAAATCGCTATTTTGCACGAATTTGATTCGAAATCTTGTGTTTCGCATGAATTTGATGCTAAAATGTTCATTTCGCATTAATTTGTTTGAGGCTAAATCGTTTGTTTGAGGCTAAATCGTGTAATTCGCATGAATTTGAAGCTAATTGTTCATTTCGCATGATTTGAAGCTTATTCGTTTCTTGAAAATCGCATGTTTCGCACGAACTTGAGTCGGAATCGTGTATTTCGCTCGAAATTGACGCTAAATCGTTTGTTTAGCGTGGATTTGAGGCAAAATCGTGTAACTCGCATGAATTTGAAGCTAAAATGTTCATTTCGCATGAATTTGAACTAAATCGTTTGTTGAAAATCGCTCTTTTTTGCACGAATTTGAATCGAAATCGTGTGTTTCGCATGAATTTGAAGCTATATCATGTAATTCGCATGAATTTTAAAGCTAAATGTTCATTTCGCATATATTTGAAATAAATCGTTTCTTGAAATCGCTATTTTGCACGGATTTGAATCGATATCGTGTGTTTCGCATGATATTGTAGTTAAATCGTTTGTATCGCGTGGATTTAAAGCTAATTCGTGTATTTCCCATGAATTTGAACTAAATTGTTCATTTCGCATGATTTGAAGCTTATTCGTTTCTTGAATATCGCGTATTTCGCACGAATTTGAATCGATATCGTGTGTTTCGCATGATATTGTAGTTAAATCGTTTGTGTCGCGTGGATTTAAAGCTAATTCGTGTATTTCCCATGAATTTGAATCTAATTGTTCATTCCGCATGATATGAAGCTTATTCATCTCTTGAAAATCGCGTATTTCGCACGAACTTGAGTCGAAATCGTGTGTTTCGCATGATATTGAAGATCAATCGTTTGTTTCGCGGGAATTTGAGGCTAAATCGTGTAATTCGCATGAATTTGAAGCTAAAATGATCATTTCGCATGAATGCGAACTAAATCGTTTGTTGAAAATCGCTATTTTGCACGAATTTGATTCGAAATCTTGTGTTTCGCATGAATTTGAAGCTAAAATGTTCATTTCGCATGAATTTGTTTGAGGCTAAATCGTTTGTTTGAGGCTAAATCGTGTAATTCGCATGAATTTGAAGCTAAATTGTTCATTTCGCATGATTTGAAGCTTATTCGTTTCTTGAAAATCGCGTGTTTCGCACGAACTTGAGTTGAAATCGTGTATTTCGCTCGAAATTGACGCTAAATCGTTTGTTTAGCGTGGATTTGAGGCAAAATCGTGTAACTCGCATGAATTTGAAGCTAAAATGATCATTTCGCATGAATGCGAACTAAATCGTTTGTTGAAAATCGCTATTTGCACGAATTTGATTCGAAATCTTGTGTTTCGCATGAATTTGAAGCTAAAATGTTCATTTCGCATGAATTTGTTGAGGCTAAATCGTTTGTTTGAGGCTAAATCGTGTAATTCGCATGAATTTGAATCGAAATCGTGTGTTTCGCATGAATTTGTAGCTAAATTGTTCATTTCGCATGATTTGAAGCTTATTCGTTTCTTGAAAATCGCATATATCGCATGAACTTGATTCGAAATCGTGTATTTCGCATGAAATTGGGGCTAAATCGTTTGATTCGCTTGGATTTGAAGCTATATCATGTAATTCGCATGAATTTTAAAGCTAAATGTTCATTTCGCATGATTTGAAGCTTATTCGTTTCTTGAAAATCGCGTATTTCGCACGAATTTGAATCGATATCGTGTGTTTCGCATGATATTGTAGTTAAATCGTTTGTATCGCGTGGATTTAAAGCTAATTCGTGTATTTCCCATGAATTTGAATTTAAATTGTTCATTTCGCATGATTTGAAGCTTATTCATCTCTTGAAAATCGCGTATTTCGCTCGAATTTGAGTCGAAATCGTGTGTTTCGCATGGTATTGAAGATAAATCGTTTGTTTCGCGTGAATTTGGGGGCATAATCGTGTAATTCGCATGAATTTGAAGCTAAATTGTACATTTCGCATGATTTGAAGCTTATTCGCTTCTTGAAAATCGCGTATTTCGAACGAACTTGAGTCGAAATCGTGTGTTTCGAATGATATTGAAGACAAATCGTTTGTTTCGCGTGAATTTGGGGCTAAATCGTGTAATTCGCATGAATTTGAAGCTAAATTGTACATTTCGCATGATTTGAAGCTTATTCGCTTCTTGAAAATCGCGTATTTCGCACGTACTTGAGTCGAAATCGTGTGTTTCGAATGATATTGAAGACAAATCGTTTGTTTCGCGTGAATTTGGGACTAAATCGTGTAATTCGCATGAATTTGAAGCTAAATTGTACATTTCGCATGATTTGAAGCTTATTCGCTTCTTGAAAATCGCGTATTTCGCACGAACTTGAGTCGAAATCGTGTGTTTCGAATGATATCGAAGACAAATCGTTTGTTTCGCGTGAATTTGGGGCTAAATCGTGTAATTCGCATGAATTTGAAACTAAATTGTACATTTCGCATCATTTGAAGCTTATTCGCTTCTTGAAAATCGCGTATTTCGCACGAACTTGAGTCGAAATCGTGTGTTTCGAATGATATTGAAGACAAATCGTTTGTTTCGCGTGAATTTGGGGCTAAATCGTGTAATTCGCATGAATTTGAAGTTAAATTGTTCATTTCGCATGATTTGAAGCTTATTCGTTTCTTGAAAATCGCGTATTTCGCACGAACTTGAGTCGAAATCGTGTATTTCGCACGAAATTGACGCTAAATCGTTTGTTTAGCGTGGATTTGATGCTAAATCGTGTAATTCGCATGAATTTGAAGCTAAAATGCTCATTTCGCATGAATTTGACCTAAATCGTTTGTTGAAAATCGCTATTTTGCATGAATTTGAATCGAAATCGTGTGTTTCGCATGAATTTGAAGCTAAAATGATCATTTCGCATGAATGCGAACTAAATCGTTTGTTGAAAATCGCTATTTTGCACGAATTTGATTCGAAATCTTGTGTTGCGCATGAATTTGAAGCTAAAATGTTCATTTCGCATGAATTTGTTTGAGGCTAAATCGTTTGTTTGAGGCGAAATCGTGTAATTCGCATGAATTTGAAGCTAAATTGTTCATTTCGCATGATTTGAAGCTTATTCGTTTCTTGAAAATCGCGTGTTTCGCACGAACTTGAGTCGAAATCGTGTATTTCGCTCGAAATTGACGCTAAATCGTTTGTTTAGCGTGAATTTGAGGCAAAATCGGTGTAACTCGCATGAATTTGAAGCTAAAATGTTCATTTCGCATGAATTTGAACTAAATCGTTGTTGAAAATCGCTCTTTTTTGCACGAATTTGAATCAAAATCGTGTGTTTCGCATGAATTTGAAGCTAAATTGTTCATTTCGCATGATTTGAAGCTTATTCGTTTCTTGAAAATCGCATATATCGCATGAACTTGATTCGAAATCGTGTATTTCGCATGAAATTGGGGCTAAATCGTTTGATTCGCTTGGATTTGAAGCTATATCATGTAATTCGCATGAATTTTAAAGCTAAAATGTTCATTTCGCATGATTTGAAGCTTATTCGTTTCTTGAAAATCGCGTATTTCGCACGAATTTGAATCGATATCGTGTGTTT
Source organism: Megalopta genalis (assembly GCF_051020955.1). Classification (NCBI taxonomy): domain Eukaryota; kingdom Metazoa; phylum Arthropoda; class Insecta; order Hymenoptera; family Halictidae; genus Megalopta; species Megalopta genalis. The sequence continues at coordinate 9,557 of NW_027476802.1, forward strand.
CGCATGATATTGTAGTTAAATCGTTTGTATCGCGTGGATTTAAAGCTAATTCGTGTATTTCCCATGAATTTGAATCTAAATTGTTCATTTCGCATGATTTGAAGCTTATTCATCTCTTGAAAATCGCGTATTTCGCACGAATTTGAGTCGAAATCGTATGTTTCGAATGATATTGAAGACAAATCGTTTGTTTCGCGTGAATTTGGGACTAAATCGTGTAATTCGCATGAATTTGAAGCTAAATTGTACATTTCGCATGATTTGAAGCTTATTCATCTCTTTAAAATCGCGTATTTCGCACGAACTTGAGTCGAAATCGTGTGTTTCGCATGATATTGAAGATAAATCGTTTGTTTCGCGTGGATTTACAGCTAATTCGTGTTTTTCTCACGAATTTGAAGCTAAATTGTTCATTTCGCATGATTTGAAGCTTATTCGTTTATTGAAAATCGCTTATTTCGCACGAACTTGAGTCGAAATCGTGTGTTTCGAATGATATTGAAGACAAATCGTTTGTTTCGCGTGAATTTGGGGCTAAATCGTGTAATTCGCATGAATTTGAAGCTAAATTGTACATTTCGCATGATTTGAAGCTTATTCGCTACTTGAAAATCGCGTATTTCGCACGAACTTGAGTCGAAATCGTGTGTTTCGAATGATATTGAAGACAAATCGTTTGTTTCGCGTGAATTTGGGGCTAAATCGTGTAATTCGCATGAATTTGAAGCTAAATTGTACATTTCGCATGATTTGAAGCTTATTCGCTTCTTGAAAATCGCGTATTTCGCACGAACTTGAGTCGAAATCGTGTGTTTCGAATGATATTGAAGACAAATCGTTTGTTTCGCGTGAATTTGGGGCTAAATCGTGTAATTCGCATGAATTTGAAGCTAAATTGTTCATTTCGCATGATTTGAAGCTTATTCGTTTCTTGAAAATCGCGTATTTCGCACGAACTTGAGTCGAAATCGTGTATTTCGCACGAAATTGACGCTAAATCGTCTGTTTAGCGTGGATTTGAGGCTAAATCGTGTAATTCGCATGAATTTGAAGCTAAAATGCTCATTTCGCATGAATTTGACCTAAATCGTTTGTTGAAAATCGCTATTTTGCATGAATTTGAATCGAAATCGTGTGTTTCGCATGAATTTGAAGCTAAATTGTTCATTTCGCATGATTTGAAGCTTATTCGTTTCTTGAAAATCGCTTATTTCGCATGAACTTGATTCGAAATCGTGTATTTCGCATGAAATTGGCGCTAAATCGTTTGATTCGCTTGGATTTGAAGCTATATCATGTAATTCGCATGAATTTTAAAGCTAAAATGTTCATTTCGCATGTATTTGAAATAAATCGTTTCTTGAAAATCGCTATTTTGCACGAATTTGAATCGATATCGTGTGTTTCGCATGATATTGTAGTTAAATCGTTTGTATCGCGTGGATTTAATGCTAATTCGTATATTTCCCATGAATTTGAACCTAAATTGTTCATTTCGCATGTTTTGAAGCTTATTCGTTTCTTGAATATCGCATATTTCGCACGAATTTGAATCGATATCGTGTGTTTCGCATGATATTGTAGTTAAATCGTTTGTGTCGCGTGGATTTAAAGCTAATTCGTGTATTTCCCATGAATTTGAATCTAAATTGTTCATTCCGCATGATTTGAAGCTTATTCATCTCTTGAAAATCGCGTATTTCGCACGAACTTGAGTCGAAATCGTGTGTTTCGCATGATATTGAAGATAAATCGTTTGTTTCTCGGGAATTTGAGGCTAAATCGTGTAATTTGCATGAATTTGAAGCTAAAATGATCATTTCGCATGAATGCGAACTAAATCGTTTGTTGAAAATCGCTATTTTGCACGAATTTGATTCGAAATCTTGTGTTTCGCATGAATTTGATGCTAAAATGTTCATTTCGCATTAATTTGTTTGAGGCTAAATCGTTTGTTTGAGGCTAAATCGTGTAATTCGCATGAATTTGAAGCTAAATTGTTCATTTCGCATGATTTGAAGCTTATTCGTTTCTTGAAAATCGCATGTTTCGCACGAACTTGAGTCGGAATCGTGTATTTCGCTCGAAATTGACGCTAAATCGTTTGTTTAGCGTGGATTTGAGGCAAAATCGTGTAACTCGCATGAATTTGAAGCTAAAATGTTCATTTCGCATGAATTTGAACTAAATCGTTTGTTGAAAATCGCTCTTTTTTGCACGAATTTGAATCGAAATCGTGTGTTTCGCATGAATTTGAAGCTATATCATGTAATTCGCATGAATTTTAAAGCTAAAATGTTCATTTCGCATATATTTGAAATAAATCGTTTCTTGAAAATCGCTATTTTGCACGGATTTGAATCGATATCGTGTGTTTCGCATGATATTGTAGTTAAATCGTTTGTATCGCGTGGATTTAAAGCTAATTCGTGTATTTCCCATGAATTTGAACCTAAATTGTTCATTTCGCATGATTTGAAGCTTATTCGTTTCTTGAATATCGCGTATTTCGCACGAATTTGAATCGATATCGTGTGTTTCGCATGATATTGTAGTTAAATCGTTTGTGTCGCGTGGATTTAAAGCTAATTCGTGTATTTCCCATGAATTTGAATCTAAATTGTTCATTCCGCATGATTTGAAGCTTATTCATCTCTTGAAAATCGCGTATTTCGCACGAACTTGAGTCGAAATCGTGTGTTTCGCATGATATTGAAGATCAATCGTTTGTTTCGCGGGAATTTGAGGCTAAATCGTGTAATTCGCATAAATTTGAAGCTAAAATGATCATTTCGCATGAATGCGAACTAAATCGTTTGTTGAAAATCGCTATTTTGCACGAATTTGATTCGAAATCTTGTGTTTCGCATGAATTTGAAGCTAAAATGTTCATTTCGCATGAATTTGTTTGAGGCTAAATCGTTTGTTTGAGGCTAAATCGTGTAATTCGCATGAATTTGAAGCTAAATTGTTCATTTCGCATGATTTGAAGCTTATTCGTTTCTTGAAAATCGCGTGTTTCGCACGAACTTGAGTTGAAATCGTGTATTTCGCTCGAAATTGACGCTAAATCGTTTGTTTAGCGTGGATTTGAGGCAAAATCGTGTAACTCGCATGAATTTGAAGCTAAAATGATCATTTCGCATGAATGCGAACTAAATCGTTTGTTGAAAATCGCTATTTTGCACGAATTTGATTCGAAATCTTGTGTTTCGCATGAATTTGAAGCTAAAATGTTCATTTCGCATGAATTTGTTTGAGGCTAAATCGTTTGTTTGAGGCTAAATCGTGTAATTCGCATGAATTTGAATCGAAATCGTGTGTTTCGCATGAATTTGAAGCTAAATTGTTCATTTCGCATGATTTGAAGCTTATTCGTTTCTTGAAAATCGCATATATCGCATGAACTTGATTCGAAATCGTGTATTTCGCATGAAATTGGGGCTAAATCGTTTGATTCGCTTGGATTTGAAGCTATATCATGTAATTCGCATGAATTTTAAAGCTAAAATGTTCATTTCGCATGATTTGAAGCTTATTCGTTTCTTGAAAATCGCGTATTTCGCACGAATTTGAATCGATATCGTGTGTTTCGCATGATATTGTAGTTAAATCGTTTGTATCGCGTGGATTTAAAGCTAATTCGTGTATTTCCCATGAATTTGAATTTAAATTGTTCATTTCGCATGATTTGAAGCTTATTCATCTCTTGAAAATCGCGTATTTCGCTCGAATTTGAGTCGAAATCGTGTGTTTCGCATGGTATTGAAGATAAATCGTTTGTTTCGCGTGAATTTGGGGCATAATCGTGTAATTCGCATGAATTTGAAGCTAAATTGTACATTTCGCATGATTTGAAGCTTATTCGCTTCTTGAAAATCGCGTATTTCGCACGTACTTGAGTCGAAATCGTGTGTTTCGAATGATATTGAAGACAAATCGTTTGTTTCGCGTGAATTTGGGACTAAATCGTGTAATTCGCATGAATTTGAAGCTAAATTGTACATTTCGCATGATTTGAAGCTTATTCGCTTCTTGAAAATCGCGTATTTCGCACGAACTTGAGTCGAAATCGTGTGTTTCGAATGATATCGAAGACAAATCGTTTGTTTCGCGTGAATTTGGGGCTAAATCGTGTAATTCGCATGAATTTGAAACTAAATTGTACATTTCGCATCATTTGAAGCTTATTCGCTTCTTGAAAATCGCGTATTTCGCACGAACTTGAGTCGAAATCGTGTGTTTCGAATGATATTGAAGACAAATCGTTTGTTTCGCGTGAATTTGGGGCTAAATCGTGTAATTCGCATGAATTTGAAGTTAAATTGTTCATTTCGCATGATTTGAAGCTTATTCGTTTCTTGAAAATCGCGTATTTCGCACGAACTTGAGTCGAAATCGTGTATTTCGCACGAAATTGACGCTAAATCGTTTGTTTAGCGTGGATTTGATGCTAAATCGTGTAATTCGCATGAATTTGAAGCTAAAATGCTCATTTCGCATGAATTTGACCTAAATCGTTTGTTGAAAATCGCTATTTTGCATGAATTTGAATCGAAATCGTGTGTTTCGCATGAATTTGAAGCTAAATTGTTCATTTCGCATGATTTGGAGCTTATTCGTTTCTTGAAAATCGCGTATTTCGCATGAACTTGATTCGAAATCGTGTGTTTCGCATGATATTGTAGTTAAATCGTTTGTATCGCGTGGATTTAAAGCTAATTCGGGTATTTCCCATGAATTTGAATCTAAATTGTTCATTCCGCATGATTTGAAGCTTATTCATCTCTTGAAAATCGCGTATTTCGCACGAACTTGAGTCGAAATCGTGTATTTCGCATGAAATTGGGGCTAAATCGTTTGATTCGCTTGGATTTGAGGCAAAATCGTGTAACTCGCATGAATTTGAAGCTAAAATGTTCATTTCGCATGAATTTGAACTAAATCGTTTGTTGAAAATCGCTCTTTTTTGCACGAATTTGAATTGAAATCGTGTGTTTCGCATGAATTTGAAGCTAAATTGTTCATTTCGCATGATTTGAAGCTTATTCGTTTCTTGAAAATCGCATATATCGCATGAACTTGATTCGAAATCGTGTATTTCGCATGAAATTGGGGCTAAATCGTTTGATTCGCTTGGATTTGAAGCTATATCATGTAATTCGCATGAATTTTAAAGCTAAAATGTTCATTTCGCATGATTTGAAGCTCATTCGTTTCTTGAAAATCGCGTATTTCGCACGAATTTGAATCGATATCGTGTGTTTCGCATGATATTGTAGTTAAATCGTTTGTATCGCGTGGATTTAAAGCTAATTCGTGTATTTCCCATGAATTTGAATCTAAATTGTTCATTCCGCATGATTTGAAGCTTATTCATCTCTTGAAAATCGCGTATTTCGCACGAACGTGAGTCGAAATCGTGTGTTTCGAATGATATTGAAGACAAATCGTTTGTTTCGCGTGAATTTGGGACTAAATCGTGTAATTCGCATGAATTTCAAGCTAAATTGTACATTTCGCATGATTTGAAGCTTATTCGCTTCTTGAAAATCGCGTATTTCGCACGAACTTGAGTCGAAATCGTGTGTTTCGAATGATATCGAAGACAAATCGTTTGTTTCGCGTGAATTTGGGGCTAAATCGTGTAATTCGCATGAATTTGAAACTAAATTGTACATTTCGCATCATTTGAAGCTTATTCGCTTCTTGAAAATCGCGTATTTCGCACGAACTTGAGTCGAAATCGTGTGTTTCGAATGATATTGAAGACAAATCGTTTGTTTCGCGTGAATTTGGGGCTAAATCGTGTAATTCGCATGAATTTGAAGCTAAATTGTTCATTTCGCATGATTTGAAGCTTATTCGTTTCTTGAAAATCGCGTATTTCGCACGAACTTGAGTCGAAATCGTGTATTTCGCACGAAATTGACGCTAAATCGTTTGTTTAGCGTGGATTTGATGCTAAATCGTGTAATTCGCATGAATTTGAAGCTAAAATGCTCATTTCGCATGAATTTGACCTAAATCGTTTGTTGAAAATCGCTATTTTGCATGAATTTGAATCGAAATCGTGTGTTTCGCATGAATTTGAAGCTAAATTGTTCATTTCGCATGATTTGGAGCTTATTCGTTTCTTGAAAATCGCGTATTTCGCATGAACTTGATTCGAAATCGTGTGTTTTGCATGAAATTGGCGCTAAATCGTTTGATTCGCTTGGATTTGAAGCTATATCATGTAATTCGCATGAATTTTAAAGCTAAAATGTTCATTTCGCATGTATTTGAAATAAATCGTTTCTTGAAAATCGCTATTTTGCACGAATTTGAATCGATATCGTGTGTTTCGCATGATATTGTAGTTAAATCGTTTGTATCGCGTGGATTTAAAGCTAATTCGGGTATTTCCCATGAATTTGAATCTAAATTGTTCATTCCGCATGATTTGAAGCTTATTCATCTCTTGAAAATCGCGTATTTCGCACGAACTTGAGTCGAAATCGTGTATTTCGCATGAAATTGGGGCTAAATCGTTTGATTCGCTTGGATTTGAGGCAAAATCGTGTAACTCGCATGAATTTGAAGCTAAAATGTTCATTTCGCATGAATTTGAACTAAATCGTTTGTTGAAAATCGCTCTTTTTTGCACGAATTTGAATTGAAATCGTGTGTTTCGCATGAATTTGAAGCTAAATTGTTCATTTCGCATGATTTGAAGCTTATTCGTTTCTTGAAAATCGCATATATCGCATGAACTTGATTCGAAATCGTGTATTTCGCATGAAATTGGGGCTAAATCGTTTGATTCGCTTGGATTTGAAGCTATATCATGTAATTCGCATGAATTTTAAAGCTAAAATGTTCATTTCGCATGATTTGAAGCTCATTCGTTTCTTGAAAATCGCGTATTTCGCACGAATTTGAATCGATATCGTGTGTTTCGCATGATATTGTAGTTAAATCGTTTGTATCGCGTGGATTTAAAGCTAATTCGTGTATTTCCCATGAATTTGAATCTAAATTGTTCATTCCGCATGATTTGAAGCTTATTCATCTCTTGAAAATCGCGTATTTCGCACGAACGTGAGTCGAAATCGTGTGTTTCGAATGATATTGAAGACAAATCGTTTGTTTCGCGTGAATTTGGGACTAAATCGTGTAATTCGCATGAATTTCAAGCTAAATTGTACATTTCGCATGATTTGAAGCTTATTCGCTTCTTGAAAATCGCGTATTTCGCACGAACTTGAGTCGAAATCGTGTGTTTCGAATGATATCGAAGACAAATCGTTTGTTTCGCGTGAATTTGGGGCTAAATCGTGTAATTCGCATGAATTTGAAACTAAATTGTACATTTCGCATCATTTGAAGCTTATTCGCTTCTTGAAAATCGCGTATTTCGCACGAACTTGAGTCGAAATCGTGTGTTTCGAATGATATTGAAGACAAATCGTTTGTTTCGCGTGAATTTGGGGCTAAATCGTGTAATTCGCATGAATTTGAAGCTAAATTGTTCATTTCGCATGATTTGAAGCTTATTCGTTTCTTGAAAATCGCGTATTTCGCACGAACTTGAGTCGAAATCGTGTATTTCGCACGAAATTGACGCTAAATCGTTTGTTTAGCGTGGATTTGATGCTAAATCGTGTAATTCGCATGAATTTGAAGCTAAAATGATCATTTCGCATGAATGCGAACTAAATCGTTTGTTGAAAATCGCTATTTTGCACGAATTTGATTCGAAATCTTGTGTTTCGCATGAATTTGAAGCTAAAATGTTCATTTCGCATGAATTTGTTTGAGGCTAAATCGTTTGTTTGAGGCGAAATCGTGTAATTCGCATGAATTTGAAGCTAAATTGTTCATTTCGCATGATTTGAAGCTTATTCGTTTCTTGAAAATCGCGTGTTTCGCACGAACTTGAGTCGAAATCGTGTATTTCGCTCGAAATTGACGCTAAATCGTTTGTTTAGCGTGGATTTGAGGCAAAATCGTGTAACTCGCATGAATTTGAAGCTAAAATGTTCATTTCGCATGAATTTGAACTAAATCGTTTGTTGAAAATCGCTCTTTTTTGCACGAATTTGAATCGAAATCGTGTGTTTCGCATGAATTTGAAGCTAAATTGTTCATTTCGCATGATTTGAAGCTTATTCGTTTCTTGAAAATCGCATATATCGCATGAACTTGATTCGAAATCGTGTATTTCGCATGAAATTGGGGCTAAATCGTTTGATTCGCTTGGATTTGAAGCTATATCATGTAATTCGCATGAATTTTAAAGCTAAAAAGTTCATTTCGCATGATTTGAAGCTTATTCGTTTCTTGAAAATCGCGTATTTCGCACGAATTTGAATCGATATCGTGTGTTTCGCATGATATTGTAGTTAAATCGTTTGTATCGCGTGGATTTGAAGCTAATTCTTGTATTTCCCATGAATTTGAATCTAAATTGTTCATTTCGCATGATTTGAAGCTTATTCATCTCTTGAAAATCGCGTATTTCGCACGAATTTGAGTCGAAATCGTGTGTTTCGCATGGTATTGAAGACAAATCGTTTGTTTCGCGTGAATTTGGGGCTAAATCGTGTAATTCGCATGAATTTGAAGCTAAATTGTTCATTTCGCATGATTTGAAGCTTATTCGTTTCTTGAAAATCGCGTATTTCGCACGAACTTGAGTCGAAATCGTGTATTTCGCACGAAATTGACGCTAAATCGTCTGTTTAGCGTGGATTTGAGGCTAAATCGTGTAATTCGCATGAATTTGAAGCTAAAATGCTCATTTCGCATGAATTTGACCTAAATCGTTTGTTGAAAATCGCTATTTTGCATAAATTTGAATCGAAATCGTGTGTTTCGCATGAATTTGAAGCTAAATTGTTCATTTCGCATGATTTGAAGCTTATTCGTTTCTTGAAAATCGCGTATTTCGCATGAACTTGATTCGAAATCGTGTATTTCGCATGAAATTGGCGCTAAATCGTTTGATTCGCTTGGATTTGAAGCTATATCATGTAATTCGCATGAATTTTAAAGCTAAAATGTTCATTTCGCATGTATTTGAAATAAATCGTTTCTTGAAAATCGCTATTTTGCACGAATTTGAATCGATATCGTGTGTTTCGCATGATATTGTAGTTAAATCGTTTGTGTCGCGTGGATTTAAAGCTAATTCGTGTATTTCCCATGAATTTGAATCTAAATTGTTCATTCCGCATGATTTGAAGCTTATTCATCTCTTGAAAATCGCGTATTTCGCACGAACGTGAGTCGAAATCGTGTGTTTCGCATGATATTGAAGATAAATCGTTTGTTTCGCGGGAATTTGAGGCTAAATCGTGTAATTCGCATGAATTTGAAGCTAAAATGATCATTTCGCATGAATGCGAACTAAATCGTTTGTTGAAAATCGCTATTTTGCACGAATTTGATTTCGAAATCTTGTGTTTCGCATGAATTTGAAGCTAAAATGTTCATTTCGCATGAATTTGTTTGCGGCTAAATTGTTTGTTTGAGGCTAAATCGTGTAATTCGCATGAATTTGAAGCTAAATTGTTCATTTCGCATGATTTGAAGCTTATTCGTTTCTTGAAAATCGCGTGTTTCGCACGAACTTGAGTCGAAATCGTGTATTTCGCTCGAAATTGACGCTAAATCGTTTGTTTAGCGTGGATTTGAGGCAAAATCGTGTAACTCGCATGAATTTGAAGCTAAAATGTTCATTTCGCATGAATTAGAACTAAATCGTTTGTTGAAAATCGCTCTTTTTTGCACGAATTTGAATCGAAATCGTGTGTTTCGCATGAATTTGAAGCTAAATTGTTCATTTCGCATGATTTGAAGCTTATTCGTTTCTTGAAAATCGCATATATCGCATGAACTTGATTCGAAATCGTGTATTTCGCATGAAATTGGGGCTAAATCGTTTGATTCGCTTGGATTTGAAGCTATATCATGTAATTCGCATGAATTTTAAAGCTAAAATGTTCATTTCGCATGATTTGAAGCTTATTCGCTTCTTGAAAATCGCGTATTTCGCACGAACTTGAGTCGAAATCGTGTGTTTCGCATGATATTGAAGATAAATCGTCTGTTTAGCGTGGATTTGAGGCTAAATCGTGTAATTGGCATGAATTTGAAGCTAAAATGTTCATTTCGCATGAATTTGAACTAAATCGTTTGTTGAAAATAGCTATTTTGCACGAATTTGAACCGACATCGTGTGTTTCGTATGAATTTGAAACTAAATTGTTCATTTCGCATGATTTGAAGCTTATTCGTTTCTTGAAAATCGCGTATATCGCATGAACTTGATTCGAAATCGTGTATTTCGCATGAAATTGGGGCTAAATCGTTTGATTCGCTTGGATTTGAAGCTGTATCATGTAATTCGCATGAATTTTAAAGCTAAAATGTTCATTTCGCATGATTTGAAGCTTATTCGCTTCTTGAAAATCGCGTATTTCGCACGAACTTGAGTCGAAATCGTGTGTTTCGAATGATATTGAAGACAAATCGTTTGTTTCGCGTGAATTTGGGGATAAATCGTGTAATTCGCATGAATTTGAAGCTAAATTGTTCATTTCGCATGATTTGAAGCTTATTCGTTTCTTGAACATCGCGTATTTCGCATGAACTTGATTCGAAATCGTGTATTTCGCATGAAATTGGCGCTAAATCGTTTGATTCGCTTGGATTTGAAGCTATATCATGTAATTCGCATGAATTTTATAGCTAAAATGTTCATTTCGCATGTATTTGAAATAAATCTTTTCTTGAAAATCGCTATTTTGCACGAATTTGAATCGATATCGTGTGTTTCGCATGATATTGTAGTTAAATCGTTTGTATCGCGTGGATTTAAAGCTAATTCGTGTATTTCCCATGAATTTGAACCTAAATTGTTCATTTCGCATGATTTGAAGCTTATTCGTTTCTTGAAAATCGCGTATTTCGCACGAATTTGAATCGATATCGTGTGTTTCGCATGATATTGTAGTTAAATCGTTTGTATCGCGTGGATTTAAAGCTAATTCGTGTATTTCCCATGAATTTGAACCTAAATTGTTCATTTCGCATGTTTTGAAGCTTATTCATCTGTTGAAAATCGCGTATTTCGCACGAACTTGAGTCGAAATCGTGTGTTTCGCATGATATTGAAGATAAATCGTTTGTTTCGCGTGGATTTACAGCTAATTCGTGTTTTTCTCATGAATTTGAAGCTAAATTGTTCATTTCGCATGATTTGAAGCTTATTCGTTTATTGAAAATCGCGTATTTCGCACGAATTTGAGTCGAAATCGTGTTTTTCGCATAATATTGAAGATAAATCGTTTGTTTCGCGTGAATTTGGGGATAAATCGTGTGTTTCGCATGAATTTGAAACTAAATTGTTCATTTCGCATGATTTGAAGCTTATTCGTTTCTTGAAAATCGCGTATATCGCATGAACTTGATTCGAAATCGTGTATTTCGCATGAAATTGGGGCTAAATCGTTTGATTCGCTTGGATTTGAAGCTATATCATGTAATTCGCATGAATTTTAAAGCTAAAATGTTCATTTCGCATGATTTGAAGCTTATTCGCTTCTTGAAAATCGCGTATTTCGCACGAACTTGAGTCGAAATCGTGTGTTTCGCATGATATTGAAGATAAATCGTTTGTTTCGCGTGGATTTACAGCTAATTCGTGTTTTTCTCATGAATTTGAAGCTAAATTGTTCATTTCGCATGATTTGAAGCTTATTAGTTTATTGAAAATCGCGTATTTCGCACGAATTTGAGTCGAAATCGTGTTTTTCGCATAATATTGAAGATAAATCGTTTGTTTCGCGGGAATTTGTTTGAGGCTAAATCGTTTGTTTGAGGCTAAATCGTGTAATTCGCATGAATTTGAAACTAAATTGTTCATTTCGCATGATTTGAAGCTTATTCGTTTCTTGAAAATCGCGTATATCGCATGAACTTGATTCGAAATCGTGTATTTCGCATGAAATTGGGGCTAAATCGTTTGATTCGCTTGGATTTGAAGCTATATCATGTAATTCGCATGAATTTTAAAGCTAAAATGTTCATTTCGCATGATTTGAAGCTTATTTCGCTTCTTGAAAATCGCGTATTTCGCACGAACTTGAGTCGAAATCGTGTGTTTCGAATGATATTGAAGACAAATCGTTTGTTTCGCGTGAATTTGGGTATAAATCGTGTAATTCGCATGAATTTGAAGCGAAATTGTTCATTTCGCATGATTTGAAGCTTATTCGTTTCTTGAAAATCGCGTATTTCGCATGAACTTGATTCGAAATCGTGTATTTCGCATGAAATTGGCGCTAAATCGTTTGATTCGCTGGATTTGAAGCTATATCATGTAATTCGCATGAATTTTATAGCTAAAATGTTCATTTCGCATGTATTTGAAATAAATCGTTTCTTGAAAATCGCTATTTTGCACGAATTTGAATCGATATCGTGTGTTTCGCATGATATTGTAGTTAAATCGTTTGTATCGCGTGGATTTAAAGCTAATTCGTGTATTTCCCATGAATTTGAACCTAAATTGTTCATTTCGCATGTTTTGAAGCTTATTCATCTGTTGAAAATCGCGTATTTCGCACGAACTTGAGTCGAAATCGTGTGTTTCGCATGATATTGAAGATAAATCGTTTGTTTCGCGTGGATTTACAGCTAATTCGTGTTTTTCTCATGAATTTGAAGCTAAATTGTTCATTTCGCATGATTTGAAGCTTATTCGTTTATTGAAAATCGCGTATTTCGCACGAATTTGAGTCGAAATCGTGTGTTTCGCATGATATTGAAGATAAAATCGTCTGTTTAGCGTTGATTTGAGGCTAAATCGTGTAATTCGCATGAATTTGAAGCTAAAATGTTCATTTCGCATGAATTTGAACTAAATCGTTTGTTGAAAATCGCTATTTTGCACGAATTTGAACCGACATCGTGTGTTTCGCATGAATTTGAAACTAAATTGTTCATTTCGCATGATTTGAAGCTTACTCGTTTCTTGAAAATCGCGTATATCGCATGAACTTGATTCGAAATCGTGTATTTCGCATGAAATTGGGGCTAAATCGTTTGATTCGCTTGGATTTGAAGCTATATCATGTAATTCGCATGAATTTTAAAGCTAAAATGTTCATTTCGCATGATTTGAAGCTTATTCGCTTCTTGAAAATCGCGTATTTCGCACGAACTTGAGTCGAAATCGTGTGTTTCGAATGATATTGAAGACAAATCGTTTGTTTCGCGTGAATTTGGGGATAAATCATGTAATTCGCATGAATTTTATAGCTAAAATGTTCATTTCGCATGTATTTGAAATAAATCGTTTCTTGAAAAATCGCTATTTCGCACGAATTTGAATCGATATCTTGTGTTTCGCATGATATTGTAGTTAAATCGTTTGTATCGCGTGGATTTAAAGCTAATTCGTGTATTTCCCATGAATTTGAACATAAATTGTTCATTTCGCATGATTTGAAGCTTATTCAAATGTTGAAAATCGCGTATTTCGCACGAACTTGAGTCGAAATCGTGTATTTCGCATGAAATTGGCGCTAAATCGTTTGTTTCGCTTGGATTTGAAGCTATATCATGTAATTCGCATGAATTTTAAAGCTAAAATGTTCATTTCGCATGATTTGAAGCTTATTCGTTTATTGAAAATCGCGTATTTCGCACGAATTTGAGTCGAAATCGTGTGTTTCGCATGATATTGAAGATAAATCGTCTGTTTAGCGTTGATTTGAGGCTAAATCGTGTAATTCGCATGAATTTGAAGCTAAAATGTTCATTTCGCATGAATTTGAACTAAATCGTTTGTTGAAAATCGCTATTTTGCACGAATTTGAACCGACATCGTGTGTTTCGCATGAATTTGAAACTAAATTGTTCATTTCGCATGATTTGAAGCTTATTCGTTTCTTGAAAATCGCGTATATCGCATGAACTTGATTCGAAATCGTGTATTTCGCATGAAATTGGGGCTAAATCGTTTGATTCGCTTGGATTTGAAGCTATATCATGTAATTCGCATGAATTTTAAAGCTAAAATGTTCATTTCGCATGATTTGAAGCTTATTCGCTTCTTGAAAATCGCGTATTTCGCACGAACTTGAGTCGAAATCGTGTGTTTCGAATGATATTGAAGACAAATCGTTTGTTTCGCGTGAATTTGGGGATAAATCATGTAATTCGCATGAATTTTATAGCTAAAATGTTCATTTCGCATGTATTTGAAATAAATCGTTTCTTGAAAATCGCTATTTTGCACGAATTTGAATCGATATCGTGTGTTTCGCATGATATTGTAGTTAAATCGTTTGTATCGCGTGGATTTAAAGCTAGTTCGTGTATTTCCCATGAATTTGAACCTAAATTGTTCATTTCGCATGATTTGAAGCTTATTCGTTTCTTGAAAATCGCGTATTTCGCACGAATTTGAATCGATATCGTGTGTTTCGCATGATATTGTAGTTAAATCGTTTGTATCGCGTGGATTTAAAGCTAATTCGTGTATTCCCCATGAATTTGAACCTAAATTGTTCATTTCGCATGTTTTGAAGCTTATTCATCTGTTGAAAATCGCGTATTTCGCACGAACTTGAGTCGAAATCGTGTGTTTCGCATGAATTTGAATCTAACTCGTCTCTTTCGTCTGCATTTGAAACTATGTCACTTATATCGCAAGTATCTGGAGCTAAATCATTGGTTTCGCATGGATTTGAAGCTAAACCTTCTACATCGCATTGATTTGCTGCTAAATCATTTGTTTCGCATGGATTTTAAGCTAACTCGTTTGTTTCGTCTGCATTTGAAACTATGTCACTTACATCGCAAGTATCTGAAGTTAAATCATTGGTTTCGCATGGGTTTGAAGCTAAACCTTCTACATCGCATTGATTTGCTGCTAAATCATGTGTTTCGCATGGATTTAACCTATCTCGTTTGTTTCGTCTGCATTTGAAACTATGTCACTTATATCGCAACTATCTGAATCTAAATCATTGGTTTCGCATGGATTTGAAGCTAAAGATTCTACATCGCATTGATTTGCTGCTAAATCATGTGTTTCGCATGGATTTAAGCTAAATCGTTTGTTTCGTCTGCATTTCAAACTATGTCACTTATATCGCAAGTATCTGAAGCTAAATCATTGGTTTCGCATGGATTTGAAGCTAAACCTTCTACATCGCATTGATTTGCTGCTAAATCATGTGTTTCGCATGGATTTGAAGCTATTTCGTTTGTTTCGTCTGCATATAAAGCTATGTCACTTATATCGCAAGTATCTGAAGCTAAATCATTGGTTTCGCATGGATTTGAAGCTAAACCTTCTACATCGCATTGATTTGCTGCTAAATCATGTGTTTCGCATGGATTTAAGCTAACTCGTTTGTTTCGTCTGCATTTGAAACTATGTCACTTATATCGCAAGTATCAGAAGCTATATCATTGGTTTCGCATGGATTTGAAGCTAAACCTTCTACGTCGCATTGATTTGCTGCTAAATCATGTGTTTCGCATGGATTTAAGCTATCTCGTTTGTTTCGTCTGCATTTGAAACTATGTCACTTATATCGCAACTATCTGAAGCTAAATCATTGGTTTCGCATGGATTTGAAGCTAAACCTTCTACATCGCATTGATTTGCTGCTAAATCATGTGTTTCGCATGGATTTAAGCTAACTCGTTTGTTTCGTCTGCATTTCAAACTATGTCACTTATATCGCAAGTATCTGAAGCTAAATCATTGGTTTCGCATGGGTTTGAAGCTAAACCTTCTACATCGCATTGATTTGCTGCTAAATCATGTGTTTCGCATGGATTTAAGCTATCTCGTTTGTTTCGTCTGCATTTGAAACTATGTCACTTATATCGCAACTATCTGAAGCTAAATCATTGGTTTCGCATGGATTTGAAGCTAAACCTTCTACATCGCATTGATTTGCTGCTAAATCATGTGTTTCGCATGGATTTAAGCTAACTCGTTTGTTTCGTCTGCATTTCAAACTATGTCACTTATATCGCAAGTATCTGAAGCTAAATCATTGGTTTCGCATGGATTTGAAGCTAAACCTTCTACATCGCATTGATTTGCTGCTAAATCATGTGTTTCGCATGGATTTGAAGCTATTTCGTTTGTTTCGTCTGCATATAAAGCTATGTCACTTATATCGCAAGTATCTGAAGCTAAATCATTGGTTTCGCATGGATTTGAAGCTAAACCTTCTACATCGCATTGATTTGCTGCTAAATCATGTGTTTCGCATGGATTTAAGCTAACTCGTTTGTTTCGTCTGCATTTGAAACTATGTCACTTATATCGCAAGTATCAGAAGCTATATCATTGGTTTCGCATGGATTTGAAGCTAAACCTTCTACGTCGCATTGATTTGCTGCTAAATCATGTGTTTCGCATGGATTTAAGCTATCTCGTTTGTTTCGTCTGCATTTGAAACTATGTCACTTATATCGCAACTATCTGAAGCTAAATCATTGGTTTCGCATGGATTTGAAGCTAAACCATCTACATCGCATTGATTTGCTGCTAAATCATGTGTTTCGCATGGATTTAAGCTAACTCGTTTGTTTCGTCTGCATTTCAAACTATGTCACTTATATCGCAAGTATCTGAAGCTAAATCATTGGTTTCGCATGGGTTTGAAGCTAAACCTTCTACATCGCATTGATTTGCTGCTAAATCATGTGTTTCGCATGGATTTAACCTATCTCGTTTGTTTCGTCTGCATTTGAAACTATGTCACTTATATCGCAACTATCTGAATCTAAATCATTGGTTTCGCATGGATTTGAAGCTAAAGATTCTACATCGCATTGATTTGCTGCTAAATCATGTGTTTCGCATGGATTTAAGCTAAATCGTTTGTTTCGTCTGCATTTCAAACTATGTCACTTATATCGCAAGTATCTGAAGCTAAATCATTGGTTTCGCATGGATTTGAAGCTAAACCTTCTACATCGCATTGATTTGCTGCTAAATCATGTGTTTCGCATGGATTTGAAGCTATTTCGTTTGTTTCGTCTGCATATAAAGCTATGTCACTTATATCGCAAGTATCTGAAGCTAAATCATTGGTTTCGCATGGATTTGAAGCTAAACCTTCTACATCGCATTGATTTGCTGCTAAATCATGTGTTTCGCATGGATTTAAGCTAACTCGTTTGTTTCGTCTGCATTTGAAACTATGTCACTTATATCGCAAGTATCAGAAACTATATCATTGGTTTCGCATGGATTTGAAGCTAAACCTTCTACGTCGCATTGATTTGCTGCTAAATCATGTGTTTCGCATGGATTTAAGCTATCTCGTTTGTTTCGTCTGCATTTGAAACTATGTCACTTATATCGCAACTATCTGAAGCTAAATCATTGGTTTCGCATGGATTTGAAGCTAAACCTTCTACATCGCATTGATTTGCTGCTAAATCATGTGTTTCGCATGGATTTAAGCTAACTCGTTTGTTTCGTCTGCATTTCAAACTATGTCACTTATATCGCAAGTATCTGAAGCTAAATCATTGGTTTCGCATGGATTTGAAGCTAAACTTTCTACATCGCATTGATTTGTAGCTAAATCATGTGTTTCGCAAGAATTTGAATCTAACTCGTCTCTTTCGTCTGTATTTGAAACTATGTCACTTATATCGCAAGTATCTGGAGCTAAATGATTGGTTTCGCATGGATTTGAAGCTAAACCTTCTACATCGCATTGATTTGCTGCTAAATCATTTGCTTCGCATGGATTTTAAGCTAACTCGTTTGTTTCGTCTGCATTTGAAACTATGTCACTTACATCGCAAGTATCTGAAGTTAAATTATTGGTTTCGCATGGGTTTGAAGCTAAACCTTCTACATCGCATTGATTTGCTGCTAAATCATGTGTTTCGCATGGATTTAACCTATCTCGTTTGTTTCGTCTGCATTTGAAACTATGTCACTTATATCGCAACTATCTGAATCTAAATCATTGGTTTCGCATGGATCTTGAAGCTAAAGATTCTACATCGCATTGATTTGCTGCTAAATCATGTGTTTCGCATGGATTTAAGCTAAATCGTTTGTTTCGTCTGCATTTCAAACTATGTCACTTATATCGCAAGTATCTGAAGCTAAATCATTGGTTTCGCATGGATTTGAAGCTAAACTTTCTACATCGCATTGATTTGTAGCTAAATCATGTGTTTCGCATGAATTTGAAGCTAACTCGTCTCTTTCGTCAGCATTTGAAACTATGTCACTTATATCGTAAGTATCTGGAGCTAAATCATTGGTTTCGCATGGATTTGAAGCTAAACCTTCTACATCGCATTGATTTGCTGCTAAATCATTTGTTTCGCATGGATTTTAAGCTAACTCGTTTGTTTCGTCTGCATTTGAATCTATGTCACTTACATCGCAAGTATCTGAAGTTAAATCATTGGTTTCGCATGGATTTGAAGCTAAACCTTCTACATCGCATTGATTTGCTGCTAAATCATGTGTTTCGCTTGGATTTGAAGCTAATTCGTTTGTTTCGTCTGCATATAAAGCTATTTCACTTATATTGCAAGTATCTGCAGCTAAATCATTGGCTTCGCATGGATTTAAAGCTAAACCTACTACATTGCATTGATTTGCTGCTAAATAATGTGTTTCGCATGGATTTGAAGCTAACTCGTTTCTTTCGTCTGCATTTGAAACTATGTCACTCATATCGCATGTATCTGAAGCTAAATCATTGGTATCGCATGGATTTGAAGCTACACCTTCTACATCGCATTGATTTGCTGCTAAATCATGTGTTTCGCATGGATTTGAAGCTAATTCGTTTGTTTCGTCTGCATATAAAGCTATGTCACTTATATCGCAAGTATCTGAAGCTAAATCATTGGTTTCGCATGGATTTGAAGCTAAACCTTCTACATCGCATTGATTTGCTGCTAAATCATGTGTATCGCATGGATTTTGAAGGTAACTCGATTGCTTCGTCTGCATTTTAAGCTATATCACTTATATCCCAAATGTTTGAAGCTAAATCATTTGTTTCGTGTGGATTTGAAGCTAAACCTTCTACATCGCATTGATTTGCTGCTAAATCATGTGTTTCGCATGGATTTAAGCTAACTCGTTTGTTTCGTCTGCATTTGAAACTATGTCACTTATATCGCAACTATCAGAAGCTATATTATTGGTTTCGCATGGATTTGAAGCTAAACCTTCTACATCGCATTGATTTGCAGCTAAATCATGTGTTTCGCATGGATTTGAAGCTAATTCGTTTGTTTCGTCTGCATATAAAGCTATGTCACTTATATCGCAAGTATCTGAAGCTAAATCATTGGTTTCGCATGGATTTGAAGCTAAACCTTCTACATCGCATTGATTTGCTGCTAAATCATGTTTATCGCATGGATTTTGAAGGTAACTCGATTGCTTCGTCTGCATTTTAAGCTATATCACTTATATCCCAAATGTTTGAAGCTAAATCATTTGTTTCGCGTGGATTTGAAGCTAAACCTTCTACATCGCATTGATTTGCTGCTAAATCATGTGTTTCGCATGAATTTGAATCTAACTCGTCTCTTTCGTCTGCATTTGAAACTATGTCACTTATATCGCAACTATCTGGAGCTAAATCATTGGTTTCGGATGGATTTGAAGCTAAACCTTCTACATCGCATTGATTTGCTGCTAAATCATTTGTTTCGCATGGATTTAAGTTAACTCGTTTGTTTAGGCTGCATTTGAAACTATGTCACTTATATCGCAAGTATCTGAAGCTAAATCATTGGTTTCGCATGGATTTGAAGCTAAACCTTCTACATCGCATTGATTTGCTGCTAAATCATGTGTATCGCATGGATTTTGAAGGTAACTCGATTGCTTCGTCTGCATTTTAAGCTATATCACTTATATCCCAAATGTGTGAAGCTAAATCATTTGTTTCGCATGGATTTGAAGCTAAACCTTCTACATCGCATTGATTTGCTGCTAAATCATGTGTTTCGCATGGACTTAAGCTAACTCGGTTGTTTCGTCTGCATTTGAAACTATGTCACATATATCGCAAGTATCTGAAGCTAAATCATTGGTTTCGCATGGATTTGAAGCTAAACCTTCTACATCGCATTGATTTGCTGCTAAATCATGTGTTTCGCATGGATTTTGAAGGTAACTCGATTGCTTCGTCTGCATTTTAAGCTATATCACTTGTATCCCAAATGTTTGAAGCTAAATCATTTGTTTCGCATGGATTTGAAGCTAAACCTTCTACATCGCATTGATTTGCTGCTAAATCATGTGTTTCGCATGGATTTAAGCTAACTCGTTTGTTTCGAATGCATTTCAAACTATGTCACTTATATCGCAAGTATCTGAAGCTAAATCATTGGTTTCGCATGGATTTGAAGCTAAACTTTCTACATCGCATTGATTTGTAGCTAAATCATGTGTTTCACATGAATTTGAAGCTAACTCGTCTCTTTCGTCAGCATTTGAATCTATGTCACTTATATCGCAAGTATCTGAAGCTAAATCATTGGTTTCGCATGGATTTGAAGCTAAACCTTCTACATCGCATTGATTTGCTGCTAAATCATGTGTTTCGCATGGATTTAAGCTAACTCGTTTGTTTCGTCTGCATTTGAAACTATGTCACCTATATCGCAAGTATCAGAAGCTATATCATTGGTTTCGCATGGATTTGAAGCTAAACCTTCTACGTCGCATTGATTTGCTGCTAAATCATGTGTTTCGCATGGATTTAAGCTATCTCGTTTGTTTCGTCTGCATTTGAAACTATGTCACTTATATCGCAACTATCTGAAGCTAAATCATTGGTTTCGCATGGATTTGAAGCTAAACCTTCTACATCGCATTGATTTGCTGCTAAATCATGTGTTTCGCATGGATTTAAGCTAACTCGTTTGTTTCGTCTGCATTTCAAACTATGTCACTTATATCGCAAGTATCTGAAGCTAAATCATTGGTTTCGCATGGATTTGAAGCTAAACTTTCTACATCGCATTGATTTGTAGCTAAATCATGTGTTTCGCAAGAATTTGAATCTAACTCGTCTCTTTCGTCTGCATTTGAAACAATGTCACTTATATCGCAAGTATCTGGAGCTAAATCATTGGTTTCGCATGGATTTGAAGCTAAACCTTCTACATCGCATTGATTTGCTGCTAAATCATTTGTTTCGCATGGATTTTAAGCTAACTCGTTTGTTTCGTCTGCATTTGAAACTATGTCACTTACATCGCAAGTATCTGAAGTTAAATCATTGGTTTCGCATGGGTTTGAAGCTAAACCTTCTACATCGCATTGATTTGCTGCTAAATCATGTGTTTCGCATGGATTTAACCTATCTCGTTTGTTTCGTCTGCATTTGAAACTATGTCACTTATATCGCAACTATCTGAATCTAAATCATTGGTTTCGCATGGATTTGAAGCTAAAGATTCTACATCGCCTTGATTTGCTGCTAAATCATGTGTTTCGCATGGATTTAAGCTAAATCGTTTGTTTCGTCTGCATTTCAAACTATGTCACTTATATCGCAAGTATCTGAAGCTAAATCATTGGTTTCGCATGGATTTGAAGCTAAACTTTCTACATCGCATTGATTTGTAGCTAAATCATGTGTTTCGCATGGATTTTAAGCTAACTCGTTTGTTTCGTCTGCATTTGAATCTATGTCACTTACATCGCAAGTATCTGAAGTTAAATGATTGGTTTCGCATGGATTTGAAGCTAAACCTTCTACATCGCATTGATTTGCTGCTAAATCATGTGTTTCGCTTGGATTTGAAGCTAATTCGTTTGTTTCGTCTGCATTTGAAACTATGTCACTTACATCGCAAGTATCTGAAGTTAAATCATTGGTTTCGCATGGATTTGAAGCTAAAGCTTCTACATCGCATTGATTTGCTGCTAAATCATGTGTTTCGCATGGTTTTAAGCTATCTCGTTCGTTTCGTCTGCATTTGAAACTATGTCACTTATATCGCAACTATCTGAAGCTAAATCATTGGTTTCGCATGGATTTGAAGCTAAACCTTCTACATCGCATTGATTTGCTGCTAAATCATGTGTATCGCATGGATTTTGAAGGTAACTCGATTGCTTCGTCTGCATTTTAAGCTATATCACTTATATCCCAAATGTTTGTAGCTAAATCATTTGTTTCGCGTGGATTTGAAGCTAAACCTTCTACATCGCATCGATTTTGCTGCTAAATCATGTGTTTCGCATGGATTTGAAGCTATTTCGTTTGTTTCGTCTGCATATAAAGCTATGTCACTTATATCGCAAGTATCTGAAGCTAAATCATTGGTTTCGCATGGATTTGAAGCTAAACCTTCTACAACGCATTGATTTGCTGCTAAATCATGGGTATCGCATGGATTTTGAAGGTAACTCGATTGCTTCGTCTGCATTTTAAGCTATATCACTTATATCCCAAATGTTTGAAGCTAAACCATTTGTTTCGCATGGATTTGAAGCTAAACCTTCTACATCGTATTGATTTGCTGCTAAATCATGTGTTTCGCATGGATTTAAGCTATCTCGTTTGTTTCGTCTGCATTTGAAACTATGTCACTTATATCGCAACTATCTGAAGCTAAATCATTGGTATCGCATGGATTTGAAGCTAAACCTTCTACATCGCATTGATTTGCTGCTAAATCATGTGTTTCGCATGGATTTAAGCTAACTCGTTTGTTTCGTCTGCATTTCAAACTATGTCACTTATATCGCAAGTATCTGAAGCTAAATCATTGGTTTCGCATGGATTTGAAGCTAAACTTTCTACATCGCATTGATTTGCTGCTAAATCATGTGTTTCGCATGGATTTAAGCTAACTCGTTTGTTTCGTCTGCATTTCAAACTATGTCACTTATATCGCAAGTATCTGAAGCTAAATCATTGGTTTCGCATGGATTTGAAGCTAAACTTTCTACATCGCATTGATTTGTAGCTAAATCATGTGTTTCGCATGAATTTGAATCTAACTCGTCACTTTCGTCTGCATTTGAAACTATGTCACTTATATCGCAAGTATCTGGAGCTAAATCATTGGTTTCGCATGGATTTGAAGCTAAACCTTCTACATCGCATTGATTTGCTGCTAAATCATTTGTTTCGCATGGATTGTAAGCTAACTCGTTTGTTTCGTCTGCATTTGAAACTATGTCACTTATATCGCAACTATCTGAAGCTAAATCATTGGTTTCGCATGGATTTGAAGCTAAAGATTCTACATCGCATTGATTTGCTGCTAAATCATGTGTTTCGCATGGATTTAAGCTAAATCGTTTGTTTCGTCTGCATTTCAAACTATGTCACTTATATCGCAAGTATCTGGAGCTAAATCATTGGTTTCGCATGGATTTGAAGCTAAACTTTCTACATCGCATTGATTTGTAGCTAAATCATGTGTTTCGCATGAATTTGAAGCTAACTCGTCTCTTTCGTCAGCATTTGAAACTATGTCACTTATATCGCAAGTATCTGGAGCTAAATCATGGGTTTCGCATGGATTTGAAGCTAAACCTTCTACATCGCATTGATTTGCTGCTAAATCATTTGTTTCGCATGGATTTTAAGCTAACTCGTTTGTTTCGTCTGCATTTGAAGCTAAACCTTCTACATCGCGTTGATTTGCTGCTAAATCATTTGTTTCGCATGGATTTGAAGCTAAACCTTCTACATCGCATTGATTTGCTGCTAAATCATGTGTTTCGCATGGATTTAACCTATCTCGTTTGTTTCGTCTGCATTTCAAACTATGTCACTTATATCGCAAGTATCTGAAGCTAAATCATTGGTTTCGCATGGATTTGAAGCTAAACTTTCTACATCGCATTGATTTGTAGCTAAATCATGTGTTTCGCATGAATTTGAAGCTAACTCGTCTCTTTCGTCTGCATTTGAAACTATGTCACTTATATCGCAAGTATCTGGAGCTAAATCATTGGTTTCGCATGGGTTTGAAGCTAAACCTTCTACATCGCATTGATTTGCTGCTAAATCATGTGTTTCGCATGGATTTAACCTAACTCGTTTGTTTCGTCTGCATTTGAAACTATGTCACTTACATCGCAAGTATCTGAAGTTAAATCATTGGTTTCGCATGGATTTGAAGCTAAACCTTCTACATCGCATTGATTTGCTGCTAAATCATGTGTTTCGCTTGGATTTGAAGCTAATTCGTTTTTGCGCATGCAGTTGAATCTAAATAACGTATATCACAAGTATTTGTAGTTAAACCATTTGTTTCGCGTGGATTTAAAGCTAAACCTTCTACATCGCATTGATTTGCTGCTAAATCATGTGTTTCGCATGGATTTAAGCTAACTCGTTTGTTTCGTCTGCATTTCAAACTATGTCACTTATATCGCAAGTATCTGAAGCTAAATCATTGGTTTCGCATGGATTTGAAGCTAAACTTTCTACATCGCATTGATTTGTAGCTAAATCATGTGTTTCGCATGAATTTGAAGCTAACACGTCTCTTTCGTCAGCATTTGAAACTATGTCACTTATATCGCAAGTATCTGGAGCTAAATCATTGGTTTCGCATGGGTTTGAAGCTAAACCTGCTACATCGCATTGATTTGCTGCTAAATCATTGGTTTCGCATGGATTTGAAGCTAATCTTTCTACATCGCATTGATTTGTAGCTAAATCATGTGTTTCGCATGAATTTGAATCTAACTCGTCACTTTCGTCTGCATTTGAAACTATGTCACTTATATCGCAAGTATCTGGAGCTAAATCATTGGTTTCGCATGGATTTGAAGCTAAACCTTCTACATCGCATTGATTTGCTGCTAAATCATTTGTTTCGCATGGATTGTAAGCTAACTCGTTTGTTTCGTCTGCATTTGAAACTATGTCACTTATATCGCAACTATCTGAAGCTAAATCATTGGTTTCGCATGGATTTGAAGCTAAAGATTCTACATCGCATTGATTTGCTGCTAAATCATGTGTTTCGCATGGATTTAAGCTAAATCGTTTGTTTCGTCTGCATTTCAAACTATGTCACTTATATCGCAAGTATCTGGAGCTAAATCATTGGTTTCGCATGGATTTGAAGCTAAACTTTCTACATCGCATTGATTTGTAGCTAAATCATGTGTTTCGCATGAATTTGAAGCTAACTCGTCTCTTTCGTCAGCATTTGAAACTATGTCACTTATATCGCAAGTAACTGGAGCTAAATCATGGGTTTCGCATGGATTTGAAGCTAAACCTTCTACATCGCATTGATTTGCTGCTAAATCATTTGTTTCGCATGGATTTTAAGCTAACTCGTTTGTTTCGTCTGCATTTGAAGCTAAACCTTCTACATCGCGTTGATTTGCTGCTAAATCATTTGTTTCGCATGGATTTGAAGCTAAACCTTCTACATCGCATTGATTTGCTGCTAAATCATGTGTTTCGCATGGATTTAACCTATCTCGTTTGTTTCGTCTGCATTTCAAACTATGTCAATTATATCGCAAGTATCTGAAGCTAAATCATTGGTTTCGCATGGATTTGAAGCTAAACTTTCTACATCGCATTGATTTGTAGCTAAATCATGTGTTTCGCATGAATTTGAAGCTAACTCGTCTCTTTCGTCTGCATTTGAAACTATGTCACTTATATCGCAAGTATCTGGAGCTAAATCATTGGTTTCGCATGGGTTTGAAGCTAAACCTTCTACATCGCATTGATTTGCTGCTAAATCATGTGTTTCGCATGGATTTAACCTAACTCGTTTGTTTCGTCTGCATTTGAAACTATGTCACTTACATCGCAAGTATCTGAAGTTAAATCATTGGTTTCGCATGGATTTGAAGCTAAACCTTCTACATCGCATTGATTTGCTGCTAAATCATGTGTTTCGCTTGGATTTGAAGCTAATTCGTTTTTGCGCATGCAGTTGAATCTAAATAACGTATATCACAAGTATTTGTAGTTAAACCATTTGTTTCGCGTGGATTTAAAGCTAAACCTTCTACATCGCATTGATTTGCTGCTAAATCATGTGTTTCGCATGGATTTAAGCTAACTCGTTTGTTTCGTCTGCATTTCAAACTATGTCACTTATATCGCAAGTATCTGAAGCTAAATCATTGGTTTCGCATGGATTTGAAGCTAAACTTTCTACATCGCATTGATTTGTAGCTAAATCATGTGTTTCGCATGAATTTGAAGCTAACACGTCTCTTTCGTCAGCATTTGAAACTATGTCACTTATATCGCAAGTATCTGGAGCTAAATCATTGGTTTCGCATGGGTTTGAAGCTAAACCTTCTACATCGCATTGATTTGCTGCTAAATCATGTGTTTCGCATGGATTTAACCTATCTCGTTTGTTTCCTCTGCATTTGAAACTATGTCACTTATATCGCAACTATCTGAAGCTAAATCATTGGTTTCGCATGGATTTGAAGCTAAAGATTCTACATCGCATTGATTTGCTGCTAAATCATGTGTTTCGCATGGATTTAAGCTAAATCGTTTGTTTCGTCTGCATTTCAAACTATGTCACTTATATCGCAAGTATCTGGAGCTAAATCATTGGTTTCGCATGGATTTGAAGCTAAACTTTCTACATCGCATTGATTTGTAGCTAAATCATGTGTTTCGCATGAATTTGAAGCTAACTCGTCTCTTTCGTCAGCATTTGAAACTATGTCACTTATATCGCAAGTATCTGGAGCTAAATCATTGGTTTCGCATGGATTTGAAGCTAAACCTTCTACATCGCATTGATTTGCTGCTAAATCATTTGTTTCGCATGGATTTTAAGCTAACTCGTTTGTTTCGTCTGCATTTGAAGCTAAACCTTCTACATCGCGTTGATTTGCTGCTAAATCATTTGTTTCGCATGGATTTGAAGCTAAACCTTCTACATCGCATTGATTTGCTGCTAAATCATGTGTTTCGCATGGATTTAACCTATCTCGTTTGTTTCGTCTGCATTTCAAACTATGTCACTTATATCGCAAGTATCTGAAGCTAAATCATTGGTTTCGCATGGATTTGAAGCTAAACTTTCTACATCGCATTGATTTGTAGCTAAATCATGTGTTTCGCATGAATTTGAAGCTAACTCGTCTCTTTCGTCTGCATTTGAAACTATGTCACTTATATCGCAAGTATCTGGAGCTAAATCATTGGTTTCGCATGGGTTTGAAGCTAAACCTTCTACATCGCATTGATTTGCTGCTAAATCATGTGTTTCGCATGGATTTAACCTAACTCGTTTGTTTCGTCTGCATTTGAAACTATGTCACTTACATCGCAAGTATCTGAAGTTAAATCATTGGTTTCGCATGGATTTGAAGCTAAACCTTCTACATCGCATTGATTTGCTGCTAAATCATGTGTTTCGCTTGGATTTGAAGCTAATTCGTTTTTGCGCATGCAGTTGAATCTAAATAACGTATATCACAAGTATTTGTAGTTAAACCATTTGTTTCGCGTGGATTTAAAGCTAAACCTTCTACATCGCATTGATTTGCTGCTAAATCATGTGTTTCGCATGGATTTAAGCTAACTCGTTTGTTTCGTCTGCATTTCAAACTATGTCACTTATATCGCAAGTATCTGAAGCTAAATCATTGGTTTCGCATGGATTTGAAGCTAAACTTTCTACATCGCATTGATTTGTAGCTAAATCATGTGTTTCGCATGAATTTGAAGCTAACACGTCTCTTTCGTCAGCATTTGAAACTATGTCACTTATATCGCAAGTATCTGGAGCTAAATCATTGGTTTCGCATGGATTTGAAGCTAAACCTTCTACATCGCATTGATTTGCTGCTAAATCATTTGTTTCGCATGGATTTTAAGCTAACTCGTTTGTTTCGTCTGCATTTGAAACTATGTCACTTACATCGCAAGTATCTGAAGTTAAATCATTGGTTTCGCATGGATTTGAAGCTAAACCTTCTACATCGCATTGATTTGCTGCTAAATCATGTGTTTCGCATGGTTTTAAGCTATCTCGTTTGTTTCGTCTGCATTTGAAACTATGTCACTTATATCGCAACTATCTGAAGCTAAATCATTGGTTTCGCATGGATTTGAAGCTAAACCTTCTACATCGCATTGATTTGCTGCTAAATCATGTGTTTCGCATGGATTTAAGCTAACTCGTTTGTTTCGTCTGCATTTCAAACTATGTCACTTATATTGCAAGTATCTGAAGCTAAATCATTGGTTTCGCATGGATTTGAAGCTAAACTTTCTACATGGCATTGATTTGTAGCTAAATCATGTGTTTCGCATGGATTTGAAGCTAATTCGTCTGTTGCGCATGCAGTTGAATCTAAATAACGAATATCACAAGTATTTGTAGCTAAACTACTTGTTTCGCCTGGATTTAAAGCTAAACCTTCTACATCGCATTGATTTGCTGCTAAATCATGTGTTTCGCATGGAATTGAAGCTAAACCTTTCTACATCGCATTGATTTGAAGCACAATCATGTGTTTTGCTCGGATTTGAAGCTAACTCGTTTGCTTCGCATACAGTTGTAGCTAAATTATATATATCACGAGTATTTGTAGCTAAACCAGTAATTTGGCATGGATTTGAAGCTAACTCGTTTGTTGCTTCAGCATTTGAAGCTATGTCACTTATATCGCAAGGATCCGAAGCTAAATTATTGGTTTGGCATGGATTTGAAGCTAAACCTTCTACATCGCATTGATTTGCTGCTAAATCATGTGTTTCCCTTGGATTTGAAGCTAATTCGTTTGTTACGCATGCAGTTGAATCTAAATAACGTATATCACAAGTATTTGTATCGAAACCATTTGTTTCGTATGGATTTAAAGCTAAACCTTCTACATCGTATTGATTTGCTGCTAAATCATTGGTTTCGCATGGATTTGAAGCTAAACCTTCTACATCGCATTGATTTGCTGCTAAATCATGTGTATCGCATGGATTTTGAAGGTAACTCGATTGCTTCGTCTGCATTTGAAGCTATATCACTTATATCCCAAGTGTTTGAAGATAAATCATTTGTTTCGCATGGATTTGAAGCTAAACCTTCTACATCGCATTGATTTGCTGCTAAATCATGTGTTTCGTATGGATTTGAAGCTAATTCGTTTGTTTCGTCTGCATAGAAAGCTATGTCACTTATATTGCAAGTATCTGAAGCTAAATCATTGGCTTCGCGCGGATTTAAAGCTAAACCTTCAAAATCGCATTGATTTGAAGATAAATCATGTGATTCGCTTGGCTTTGAAGCTAACTCGTTTGTCTCCCCTGCAGTTGAATCTATATCACTTATATTGCATGTATTTGAAGCTAAATCATTTGTTCCGCATGGATTTGATGCTAAACCTTCTACATCGCATTAATTTGCTGCTAAATCATGTGTTTCGCATGGATTTAATCTAACCCGTTTGTTTCGTCTGCATTTGAAACTATGTCACTTATATCGCAAGTATCTGAAGCTAAATCAATGGTTTCGTATGGATTTGAAGCTAAACTTTCTACATCGCATTGATATGTAGCTAAATCATGTGTTTCGCATGAATTTGAATCTAACTCGTCTCTTTCGTCTGCATTTGAAACTATGTCACTTATATCGCAAGTATCTGGAGCTAAATCATTGGTTTCGCATGGATTTGAAGCTAAACCTTCTACATCGCATTGATTTGCTGTTAAATCATTTGTTTCGCATGGATTTTAAGCTAACTCGTTTGTTTCGTCTGCATTTGAAATTATGTCACTTACATCGCAAGTATCTGAAGTTAAATCATTGGTTTCGCATGGGTTTGAAGCTAAACCTTCTACATCGCATTGATTTGCTGCTAAATCATGTGTTTCGCATGGATTTAACCTATCTCGTTTGTTTCGTCTGCATTTGAAACTATGTCACTTATATCGCAACTATCTGAAGCTAAATCATTGGTTTCGCATGGATTTGAAGCTAAAGATTCTACATCGCATTGATTTGCTGCTAAATCATGTGTTTCGCATGGATTTAAGCTAAATCGTTTGTTTCGTCTGCATTTCAAACTATGTCACTTATATCGCAAGTATCTGAAGCTAAATCATTGGTTTCGCATGGATTTGAAGCTAAACTTTCTACATCGCATTGATTTATAGCTAAATCATGTGTTTCGCATGAATTTGAAGCTAACTCGTCTCTTTCGTCAGCATTTGAAACTATGTCACTTATATCGCAAGTATCTGGAGCTAAATCATTGGTTTCGCATGAATTTGAAGCTAAACCTTCTAAATCGCACTGATTTGCTGCTAAATCATCTGTTTCGCTTGGATTTGAAGCTAAATCGTTTGTTTCGTCTGCATTTGAAACTATGTCACTTACATCGCAAGTATCTGAAGTTAAATCATTGGTTTCGCATGGATTTGAAGCTAAACCTTCTACATCGCATTGATTTGCTGCTAAATCATGTGTTTCGCTTGGATTTGAAGCTAATTCGTTTGTTACGCATGCAGTTGAATCTAAATAACGTATATCACAAGTATTTGTAGTTAAACCATTTGTTTCGCATGGATTTAAAGCTAAACCTTCTACATCGCATTGATTTGCTGCTAAATCATGTGTTTCGCATGGATTTAAGCTAACTCGTTTGTTTCGTCTGCATTTCAAACTATGTCACTTATATCGCAAGTATCTGAAGCTAAATCATTGGTTTCGCATGGATTTGAAGCTAAACTTTCTACATCGCATTGATTTGTAGCTAAATCATGTGTTTCGCATGAATTTGAAGCTAACTCGTCTCTTTCGTCTGCATTTGAAACTATGTCACTTATATCGCAAGTATCTGGAGCTAAATCATTGGTTTCGCATGGGTTTGAAGCTAAACCTTCTACATCGCATTGATTTGCTGCTAAATCATGTGTATCGCATGGATTTAACCTAACTCGTTTGTTTCGTCTGCATTTGAAACTATGTCACTTACATCGCAAGTATCTGAAGTTAAATCATTGGTTTCGCATGGATTTGAAGCTAAACCTTCTACATCGCATTGATTTGCTGCTAAATCATGTGTTTCGCTTGGATTTGAAGCTAATTCGTTTTTACGCATGCAGTTGAATCTAAATAACGTATATCACAAGTATTTGTAGTTAAACCATTTGTTTCGCGTGGATTTAAAGCTAAACCTTCTACATCGCATTGATTTGCTGCTAAATCATGTGTTTCGCATGGATTAAAGCTAACTCGTTTGTTTCGTCTGCATTTGAAACTATGTCACTTATATTGCAAGTATCTGAAGCTAAATCATTGGTTTCGCATGGATTTGAAGCTAAACTTTCTACATCGCATTGATTTGTAGATAAATCATGTGTTTCGCATGGATTTGAAGCTAATTCGTTTGTTTCGTCTGCATATAAGGCTATGTCACTTATATCGAAAGTATCTGAAGCTAAATCATTGGTTTCGCATGGATTTGAAGCTAAACCTTCTACACCGCATTGATTTGCTGCTAAATCATGTGTTTCGCATGGATTTAAGCTAACTCGTTTGTTTCGAATGCATTTCAAACTATGTCACTTATATCGCAAGTATCTGAAGCTAAATCATTGGTTTCGCATGGATTTGAAGCTAAACTTTCTACATCGCATTGATTTGTAGCTAAATCATGTGTTTCACATGAATTTGAAGCTAACTCGTCTCTTTCGTCAGCATTTGAAACTATGTCACTTATATCGCAAGTATCTGGAGCTAAATCATTGGTTTCGCATGGATTTGAAGCTAAACCTTCTACATCGCATTGATTTGCTGCTAAATCATTTGTTTCGCATGGATTTTAAGCTAACTCGTTTGTTTCGTCTGCATTTGAAACTATGTCACTTACATCGCAAGTATCTGAAGTTAAATCATTGGATTCGCATGGATTTGAAGCTAAACTTTCTACATCGCATTGATTTGTAGCTAAATCATGTGTTTCGCATGAATTTGAAGCTAACTCGTCTCTTTCGTCTGCATTTGAAACTATGTCACTTATATCGCAAGTATCTGGAGCTAAATCATTGGTTTCGCATGGGTTTGAAGCTAAACTTTCTACATCGCATTGATTTGTAGCTAAATCATGTGTTTCGCATGAATTTGAAGCTAACTCGTCTCTTTCGTCTGCATTTGAAACTATGTCACTTATATCGCAAGTATCTGGAGCTAAATCATTGGTTTCGCATGGGTTTGAAGCTAAACCTTCTACATCGCATTGATTTGCTGCTAAATCATGTGTATCGCATGGATTTAACCTAACTCGTTTGTTTCGTCTGCATTTGAAACTATGTCACTTACATCGCAAGTATCTGAAGTTAAATCATTGGTTTCGCATGGATTTGAAGCTAAACCTTCTACATCGCATTGATTTGCTGCTAAATCATGTGTTTCGCTTGGATTTGAAGCTAATTCGTTTTTACGCATGCAGTTGAATCTAAATAACGTATATCACAAGTATTTGTAGTTAAACCATTTGTTTCGCGTGGATTTAAAGCTAAACCTTCTACATCGCATTGATTTGCTGCTAAATCATGTGTTTCGCATGGATTAAAGCTAACTCGTTTGTTTCGTCTGCATTTGAAACTATGTCACTTATATTGCAAGTATCTGAAGCTAAATCATTGGTTTCGCATGGATTTGAAGCTAATTCGTTTGTTTCGTCTGCATATAAGGCTATGTCACTTATATCGAAAGTATCTGAAGCTAAATCATTGGTTTCGCATGGATTTGAAGCTAAACCTTCTACATCGCATTGATTTGCTGCTAAATCATGTGTTTCGCATGGACTTAAGCTAACTCGGTTGTTTCGTCTGCATTTGAAACTATGTCACTTATATCGCAAGTATCTGGAGCTAAATCATTGGTTTCGCATGGATTTGAAGCTAAACCTTCTACATCGCATTGATTTGCTGCTAAATCATTTGTTTCGCATGGATTTTAAGCTAACTCGTTTGTTTCGTCTGCATTTGAAACTATGTCACTTACATCGCAAGTATCTGAAGTTAAATCATTGGATACGCATGGATTTGAAGCTAAACCTTCTACATCGCATTGATTTGCTGCTAAATCATGTGTTTCGCACGGTTTTAAGCTATCTCGTTTGTTTCGTCTGCATTTGAAACTATGTCACTTATATCGCAACTATCTGAAGCTAAATCATTGGTTTCGCATGGATTTGAAGCTAAACCTTCTACATCGCATTGATTTGCTGCTAAATCATGTGTTTCGCATGGATTTAAGCTAACTCGTTTGTTTCGTCTGCATTTCAAACTATGTCACTTACATCGCAAGTATCTGAAGTTAAATCATTGGATTCGCATGGATTTGAAGCTAAACCTTCTACATCGCATTGATTTGCTGCTAAATCATTTGTTTCGCATGGATTTTAAGCTAACTCGTTTGTTTCGTCTGCATTTGAAACTATGTCACTTACATCGCAAGTATCTGAAGTTAAATCATTGGATTCGCATGGATTTGAAGCTAAACCTTCTACATCGCATTGATTTGCTGCTAAATCATGTGTTTCGCACGGTTTTAAGCTATCTCGTTTGTTTCGTCTGCATTTGAAACTATGTCACTTATATCGCAACTATCTGAAGCTAAATCATTGGTTTCGCATGGATTTGAAGCTAAACTTTCTACATGGCATTAATTTGTAGCTAAATCATGTGTTTCGCATGGATTTGAAGCTAATTCGTCTGTTGCGCATGCAGTTGAATCTAAATAACGAATATCACAAGTATTTGTAGCTAAACTACTTGTTTCGCATGGATTTAAAGCTAAACCTTCTACATCGCATTGATTTGCTGCTAAATCATGTGTTTCGCATGGAATTGAAGCTAAACCTTTCTACATCGCATTGATTTGAAGCACAATCATGTGTTTTGCTCGGATTTGAAGCTAACTCGTTTGCTTCGCATACAGTTGTAGCTAAATTATATATATCACGAGTATTTGTAGCTAAACCAGTAATTTGGCATGGATTTGAAGCTAACTCGTTTGTTGCTTCTGCATTTGAAGCTATGTCACTTATATCGCAAGTATCCGAAGCTAAATCATTGGTTTGGCATGGATTTGAAGCTAAACCTACTACATCGCATTGATTTGCTGCTAAATCATGTGTTTCCCTTGGATTTGAAGCTAATTCGTTTGTTACGCATGCAGTTGAATCTAAATAACGTATATCACAAGTATTTGTATCGAAACCATTTGTTTCGTATGGATTTAAAGCTAAACCTTCTACATCGTATTGATTTGCTGCTAAATCATTGGTTTCGCATGGATTTGAAGCTAAACCTTCTACATCGCATTGATTTGCTGCTAAATCATGTGTATCGCATGGATTTTGAAGGTAACTCGATTGCTTCGTCTGCATTTGAAGCTATATCTCTTATATCCCAAGTGTTTGAAGATAAATCATTTGCTTCGCATGGATTTGAAGCTAAACCTTCTACATCGCATTGATTTGCTGCTAAATCATGTGTTTCGCATGGATTTGAAGCTAATTCGTTTGTTACGCATGCAGTTGAATCTAAATAACGTATATCACAAGTATTTGTAGTTAAACCATTTGTTTCGCATGGATTTAAAGCTAAACCTTCTACATCGCATTGATTTGCTGCTAAATCATGTGTTTCGCATGGATTTAAGCTAACTCGTTTGTTTCGTCTGCATTTCAAACTATGTCACTTATATCGCAAGTATCTGAAGCTAAATCATTGGTTTCGCATGGATTTGAAGCTAAACTTTCTACATCGCATTGATTTGTAGCTAAATCATGTGTTTCGCATGAATTTGAAGCTAACTCATCTCTTTCGTCTGCATTTGAAACTATGTCACTTATATCGCAAGTATCTGGAGCTAAATCATTGGTTTCGCATGGGTTTGAAGCTAAACCTTCTACATCGCATTGATTTGCTGCTAAATCATGTGTTTCGCATGAATTTGAAGCTAACTCGTCTCTTTCGTCTGCATTTGAAACTATGTCACTTATATCGCAAGTATCTGGAGCTAAATCATTGGTTTCGCATGGGTTTGAAGCTAAACCTTCTACATCGCATTGATTTGCTGCTAAATCATGTGTATCGCATGGATTTAACCTAACTCGTTTGTTTCGTCTGCATTTGAAACTATGTCACTTACATCGCAAGTATCTGAAGTTAAATCATTGGTTTCGCATGGATTTGAAGCTAAACCTTCTACATCGCATTGATTTGCTGCTAAATCATGTGTTTCGCTTGGATTTGAAGATAATTCGTTTTTACGCATGCAGTTGAATCTAAATAACGTATATCACAAGTATTTGTAGTTAAACCATTTGTTTCGCGTGGATTAAAGCTAAACCTTCTACATCGCATTGATTTGCTGCTAAATCATGTGTTTCGCATGGATTAAAGCTAACTCGTTTGTTTCGTCTGCATTTGAAACTATGTCACTTATATTGCAAGTATCTGAAGCTAAATCATTGGTTTCGCATGGATTTGAAGCTAAACTTTCTACATCGCATTGATTTGTAGATAAATCATGTGTTTCGCATGGATTTGAAGCTAATTCGTTTGTTTCGTCTGCATATAAGGCTATGTCACTTATATCGAAAGTATCTGAAGCTAAATCATTGGTTTCGCATGGATTTGAAGCTAAACCTTCTACATCGCATTGATTTGCTGCTAAATCATGTGTTTCGCATGGACTTAAGCTAACTCGGTTGTTTCGTCTGCATTTGAAACTATGTCACTTATATCGCAAGTATCTGAAGCTAAATCATTGGTTTCGCATGGATTTGAAGCTAAACCTTCTACATCGCATTGATTTGCTGCTAAATCATGTGTTTCGCATGGATTTTGAAGGTAACTCGATTGCTTCGTCTGCATTTTAAGCTATATCACTTGTATCCCAAATGTTTGAAGCTAAATCATTTGTTTCGCATGGATTTGAAGCTAAACCTTCTACATCGCATTGATTTGCTGCTAAATCATGTGTTTCGCATGGATTTAAGCTAACTCGTTTGTTTCGAATGCATTTCAAACTATGTCACTTATATCGCAAGTATCTGAAGCTAAATCATTGGTTTCGCATGGATTTGAAGCTAAACTTTCTACATCGCATTGATTTGTAGCTAAATCATGTGTTTCACATGAATTTGAAGCTAACTCGTCTCTTTCGTCAGCATTTGAAACTATGTCACTTATATCGCAAGTATCTGGTGCTAAATCATTGGTTTCGCATGGATTTGAAGCTAAACCTTCTACATCGCATTGATTTGCTGCTAAATCATTTGTTTCGCATGGATTTTAAGCTAACTCGTTTGTTTCGTCTGCATTTGAAACTATGTCACTTACATCGCAAGTATCTGAAGTTAAATCATTGGATTCGCATGGATTTGAAGCTAAACTTTCTACATCGCATTGATTTGTAGCTAAATCATGTGTTTCGCATGAATTTGAAGCTAACTCGTCTCTTTCGTCTGCATTTGAAACTATGTCACTTATATCGCAAGTATCTGGAGCTAAATCATTGGTTTCGCATGGATTTGAAGCTAAACCTTCTACATCGCATTGATTTGCTGCTAAATCATGTGTATCGCATGGATTTTGAAGGTAACTCGATTGCTTCGTCTGCATTTGAAGCTATATCTCTTATATCCCAAGTGTTTGAAGATAAATCATTTGTTTCGCATGGATTTGAAGCTAAACCTTCTACATCGCATTGATTTGCTGCTAAATCATGTGTTTCGCATGGATTTGAAGCTAATTCGTTTGTTTCGTCTGCATAGAAAGCTATGTCACTTATATTGCAAGTATCTGAAGCTAAATCATTGGCTTCGCGCGGATTTAAAGCTAAACCTTCAAAATCGCATTGATTTGAAGATAAATCATGTGATTCGCTTGGCTTTGAAGCTAACTCGTTTGTCTCCCCTGCAGTTGAATCTATATCACTTATATTGCATGTATTTGAAGCTAAATCATTTGTTCCGCATGGATTTGATGCTAAACCTTCTACATCGCATTAATTTGCTGCTAAATCATGTGTTTCGCATGGATTTAATCTAACCCGTTTGTTTCGTCTGCATTTGAAACTATGTCACTTATATCGCAAGTATCTGAAGCTAAATCAATGGTTTCGCATGGATTTGAAGCTAAACTTTCTACATCGCATTGATATGTAGCTAAATCATGTGTTTCGCATGAATTTGAATCTAACTCGTCTCTTTCGTCTGCATTTGAAACTATGTCACTTATATCGCAAGTATCTGGAGCTAAATCATTGGTTTCGCATGGATTTGAAGCTAAACCTTCTACATCGCATTGATTTGCTGTTAAATCATTTGTTTCGCATGGATTTTAAGCTAACTCGTTTGTTTCGTCTGCATTTGAAACTATGTCACTTACATCGCAAGTATCTGAAGTTAAATCATTGGTTTCGCATGGGTTTGAAGCTAAACCTTCTACATCGCATTGATTTGCTGCTAAATCATGTGTTTCGCATGGATTTAACCTATCTCGTTTGTTTCGTCTGCATTTGAAACTATGTCACTTATATCGCAACTATCTGAAGCTAAATCATTGGTTTCGCATGGATTTGAAGCTAAAGATTCTACATCGCATTGATTTGCTGCTAAATCATGTGTTTCGCATGGATTTAAGCTAAATCGTTTGTTTCGTCTGCATTTCAAACTATGTCACTTATATCGCAAGTATCTGGAGCTAAATCATTGGTTTCGCATGAATTTGAAGCTAAACCTTCTAAATCGCATTGATTTGCTGCTAAATCATTTGTTTCGCATGGATTTTAAGCTAATTCGTTTGTTTCGTATGCATTTGAATCTATGTCACTTACATCGCAAGTATCTGAAGTTAAATCATTGGTTTCGCATGGATTTGAAGCTAAACCTTCTACATCGCATTGATTTGCTGCTAAATCATGTGTTTCGCATAGATTTAAGTTAACTCGTTTGTTTCGTCTGCATATAAAGCTATGTCACTTATATTGCAAGTATCTGAAGCTAAATCATTGGCTTCGCATGGTTTTGCAGCTAAATCTTCTACATCGCATTGATTTGCTGCTAAATCATGTGTTTCGCTTGGATTTGAAGCTAATTCGTTTGTTACGCATGCAGTTGAATCTAAATAACGTATATCACAAGTATTTGTAGTTAAACCATTTGTTTCGCATGGATTTAAAGCTAAACCTTCTACATCGCATTGATTTGCTGCTAAATCATGTGTTTCGCATGGATTTAAGCTAACTCGTTTGTTTCGTCTGCATTTCAAACTATGTCACTTATATCGCAAGTATCTGAAGCTAAATCATTGGTTTCGCATGGATTTGAAGCTAAACTTTCTACATCGCATTGATTTGTAGCTAAATCATGTGTTTCGCATGAATTTGAAGCTAACTCGTCTCTTTCGTCTGCATTTGAAACTATGTCACTTATATCGCAAGTATCTGGAGCTAAATCATTGGTTTCGCATGGGTTTGAAGCTAAACCTTCTACATCGCATTTATTTGCTGCTAAATCATGTGTTTCGCATGAATTTGAAGCTAACTCGTCTCTTTCGTCTGCATTTGAAACTATGTCACTTATATCGCAAGTATCTGGAGCTAAATCATTGGTTTCGCATGGGTTTGAAGCTAAACCTTCTACATCGCATTGATTTGCTGCTAAATCATGTGTATCGCATGGATTTAACCTAACTCGTTTGTTTCGTCTGCATTTGAAACTATGTCACTTACATCGCAAGTATCTGAAGTTAAATCATTGGTTTCGCATGGATTTGAAGCTAAACCTTCTACATCGCATTGATTTGCTGCTAAATCATGTGTTTCGCTTGGATTTGAAGATAATTCGTTTTTACGCATGCAGTTGAATCTAAATAACGTATATCACAAGTATTTGTAGTTAAACCATTTGTTTCGCGTGGATTAAAAGCTAAACCTTCTACATCGCATTGATTTGCTGCTAAATCATGTGTTTCGCATGGATTAAAGCTAACTCGTTTGTTTCGTCTGCATTTGAAACTATGTCACTTATATTGCAAGTATCTGAAGCTAAATCATTGGTTTCGCATGGATTTGAAGCTAAACTTTCTACATCGCATTGATTTGTAGATAAATCATGTGTTTCGCATGGATTTGAAGCTAATTCGTTTGTTTCGTCTGCATATAAGGCTATGTCACTTATATCGAAAGTATCTGAAGCTAAATCATTGGTTTCGCATGGATTTGAAGCTAAACCTTCTACATCGCATTGATTTGCTGCTAAATCATGTGTTTCGCATGGACTTAAGCTAACTCGGTTGTTTCGTCTGCATTTGAAACTATGTCACTTATATCGCAAGTATCTGAAGCTAAATCATTGGTTTCGCATGGATTTGAAGCTAAACCTTCTACATCGCATTGATTTGCTGCTAAATCATGTGTTTCGCATGGATTTTGAAGGTAACTCGATTGCTTCGTCTGCATTTTAAGCTATATCACTTGTATCCCAAATGTTTGAACCTAAATCATTTGTTTCGCATGGATTTGAAGCTAAACCTTCTACATCGCATTGATTTGCTGCTAAATCATGTGTTTCGCATGGATTTAAGCTAACTCGTTTGTTTCGAATGCATTTCAAACTATGTCACTTATATCGCAAGTATCTGAAGCTAAATCATTGGTTTCGCATGGATTTGAAGCTAAACTTTCTACATCTCATTGATTTGTAGCTAAATCATGTGTTTCACATGAATTTGAAGCTAACTCGTCTCTTTCGTCAGCATTTGAAACTATGTCACTTATATCGCAAGTATCTGGTGCTAAATCATTGGTTTCGCATGGATTTGAAGCTAAACCTTCTACATCGCATTGATTTGCTGCTAAATCATTTGTTTCGCATGGATTTTAAGCTAACTCGTTTGTTTCGTCTGCATTTGAAACTATGTCACTTACATCGCAAGTATCTGAAGTTAAATCATTGGATTCGCATGGATTTGAAGCTAAACTTTCTACATCGCATTGATTTGTAGCTAAATCATGTGTTTCGCATGAATTTGAAGCTAACTCGTCTCTTTC
This sequence comes from Megalopta genalis, assembly GCF_051020955.1. NCBI lineage: Eukaryota > Metazoa > Arthropoda > Insecta > Hymenoptera > Halictidae > Megalopta > Megalopta genalis. Next base: position 49,637 of record NW_027476802.1, read on the forward strand.
GTCTGCATTTGAAACTATGTCACTTATATCGCAAGTATCTGGAGCTAAATCATTGGTTTCGCATGGGTTTGAAGCTAAACCTTCTACATCGCATTGATTTACTGCTAAATCATGTGTATCGCATGGATTTAACCTAACTCGTTTGTTTCGTCTGCATTTGAAACTATGTCACTTACATCGCAAGTATCTGAAGTTAAATCATTGGTTTCGCATGGATTTGAAGCTAAACCTTCTACATCGCATTGATTTGCTGCTAAATCATGTGTTTCGCATGGATTTAACCTATCTCGTTTGTTTCGTCTGCATTTGAAACTATGTCACTTATATCGCAACTATCTGAAGCTAAATCATTGGTTTCGCATGGATTTGAAGCTAAAGATTCTACATCGCATTGATTTGCTGCTAAATCATGTGTTTCGCATGGATTTAAGCTAAATCGTTTGTTTCGTCTGCATTTCAAACTATGTCACTTATATCGCAAGTATCTGAAGCTAAATCATTGGTTTCGCATGGATTTGAAGCTAAACTTTCTACATCGCATTGATTTATAGCTAAATCATGTGTTTCGCATGAATTTGAAGCTAACTCGTCTCTTTCGTCAGCATTTGAAACTATGTCACTTATATCGCAAGTATCTGGAGCTAAATCATTGGTTTCGCATGAATTTGAAGCTAAACCTTCTAAATCGCATTGATTTGCTGCTAAATCATTTGTTTCGCATGGATTTTAAGCTAACTCGTTTGTTTCGTCTGCATTTGAATCTATGTCACTTACATCGCAAGTATCTGAAGTTAAATCATTGGTTTCGCATGGATTTGAAGCTAAACCTTCTACATCGCATTGATTTGCTGCTAAATCATGTGTTTCGCATAGATTTAAGTTAACTCGTTTGTTTCGTCTGCATATAAAGCTATGTCACTTATATTGCAAGTATCTGAAGCTAAATCATTGGCTTCGCATGGTTTTGCAGCTAAATCTTCTACATCGCATTGATTTGCTGCTAAATCATGTGTTTCGCTTGGATTTGAAGCTAATTCGTTTGTTTCGTCTGCATATAAAGCTATTTCACTTATATTGCAAGTATCCGCAGCTAAATCATTGGCTTCGCATGGATTTAAAGCTAAACCTACTACATCGCTTTGATTTGCTGCTAAATCATGTGTTTCGCATGGATTTGAAGCTATCTCGTTTCTTTCGTCTGCATTTGAAACTATGTCACTTATATCGCAAGTATCTGGAGCTAAATCATTGGTTTCGCATGGATTTGAAGCTAAACCTTCTACATCGCATTGATTTGCTGCTAAATCATGTGTATCGCATGGATTTTGAAGGTAACTCGATTGCTTCGTCTGCATTTGAAGCTATATCTCTTATATCCCAAGTGTTTGAAGATAAATCATTTGTTTCGCATGGATTTGAAGCTAAACCTTCTACATCGCATTGATTTGCTGCTAAATCATGTGTTTCGCATGGATTTGAAGCTAATTCGTTTGTTTCGTCTGCATAGAAAGCTATGTCACTTATATTGCAAGTATCTGAAGCTAAATCATTGGCTTCGCGCGGATTTAAAGCTAAACCTTCAAAATCGCATTGATTTGAAGATAAATCATGTGATTCGCTTGGCTTTGAAGCTAACTCGTTTGTCTCCCCTGCAGTTGAATCTATATCACTTATATTGCATGTATTTGAAGCTAAATCATTTGTTCCGCATGGATTTAAAGCTAAACCTTCTACATCGCATTGATTTGCTGCTAAATCATGTGTTTCGCATGGATTTAAGCTAACTCGTTTGTTTCGTCTGCATTTCAAACTATGTCACTTATATCGCAAGTATCTGAAGCTAAATCATTGGTTTCGCATGGATTTGAAGCTAAACTTTCTACATCGCATTGATTTGTAGCTAAATCATGTGTTTCGCATGAATTTGAAGCTAACTCGTCTCTTTCGTCTGCATTTGAAACTATGTCACTTATATCGCAAGTATCTGGAGCTAAATCATTGGTTTCGCATGGGTTTGAAGCTAAACCTTCTACATCGCATTGATTTGCTGCTAAATCATGTGTTTCGCATGAATTTGAAGCTAACTCGTCTCTTTCGTCTGCATTTGAAACTATGTCACTTATATCGCAAGTATCTGGAGCTAAATCATTGGTTTCGCATGGGTTTGAAGCTAAACCTTCTACATCGCATTGATTTGCTGCTAAATCATGTGTATCGCATGGATTTAACCTAACTCGTTTGTTTCGTCTGCATTTGAAACTATGTCACTTACATCGCAAGTATCTGAAGTTAAATCATTGGTTTCGCATGGATTTGAAGCTAAACCTTCTACATCGCATTGATTTGCTGCTAAATCATGTGTTTCGCTTGGATTTGAAGATAATTCGTTTTTACGCATGCAGTTGAATCTAAATAACGTATATCACAAGTATTTGTAGTTAAACCATTTGTTTCGCGTGGATTAAAAGCTAAACCTTCTACATCGCATTGATTTGCTGCTAAATCATGTGTTTCGCATGGATTAAAGCTAACTCGTTTGTTTCGTCTGCATTTGAAACTATGTCACTTATATTGCAAGTATCTGAAGCTAAATCATTGGTTTCGCATGGATTTGAAGCTAAACTTTCTACATCGCATTGATTTGTAGATAAATCATGTGTTTCGCATGGATTTGAAGCTAATTCGTTTGTTTCGTCTGCATATAAGGCTATGTCACTTATATCGAAAGTATCTGAAGCTAAATCATTGGTTTCGCATGGATTTGAAGCTAAACCTTCTACATCGCATTGATTTGCTGCTAAATCATGTGTTTCGCATGGATTAAAGCTAACTCGTTTGTTTCGTCTGCATTTGAAACTATGTCACTTATATCGCAAGTATCTGGAGCTAAATCATTGGTTTCGCATGGGTTTGAAGCTAAACCTTCTACATCGCATTGATTTACTGCTAAATCATGTGTATCGCATGGATTTAACCTAACTCGTTTGTTTCGTCTGCATTTGAAACTATGTCACTTACATCGCAAGTATCTGAAGTTAAATCATTGGTTTCGCATGGATTTGAAGCTAAACCTTCTACATCGCATTGATTTGCTGCTAAATCATGTGTTTCGCATGGATTTAACCTATCTCGTTTGTTTCGTCTGCATTTGAAACTATGTCACTTATATCGCAACTATCTGAAGCTAAATCATTGGTTTCGCATGGATTTGAAGCTAAAGATTCTACATCGCATTGATTTGCTGCTAAATCATGTGTTTCGCATGGATTTGAAGCTATCTCGTTTCTTTCGTCTGCATTTCAAACTATGTCACTTATATCGCAAGTATCTGAAGCTAAATCATTGGTTTCGCATGGATTTGAAGCTAAACTTTCTACATCGCATTGATTTGTAGCTAAATCATGTGTTTCGCATGAATTTGAATCTAACTCGTCTCTTTCGTCTGCATTTGAAACTATGTCACTTATATCGCAAGTATCTGGAGCTAAATCATTGGTTTCGCATGGATTTGAAGCTAAACCTTCTACATCGCATTGATTTGCTGCTAAATCATTTGTTTCGCATGGATTTTTAGCTAACTCGTTTGTTTCGTCTGCATTTGAAACTATGTCACTTACATCGCAAGTATCTGAAGTTAAATCATTGGTTTCGCATGGATTTGAAGCTAAACCTTCTACATCGCATTGATTTGCTGCTAAATCATGTGTTTCGCATGGATTTAACCTATCTCGTTTGTTTCGTCTGCATTTCAAACTATGTCACTTATATCGCAAGTATCCGAAGCTAAATCATTGGTTTCGCATGGATTTGAAGCTAAACTTTCTACATCGCATTGATTTGTAGCTAAATCATGTGTTTCGCATGAATTTGAAGCTAACTCGTCTCTTTCGTCTGCATTTGAAACTATGTCACTTATAACGCAAGTATCTGGAGCTAAATCATTGGTTTCGTATGGATTTAAAGCTAAACCTGCTACATCGCATTGATTTGCTGCTAAATCATTGGTTTCGCATGGATTTGAAGCTAAACCTTCTACATCGCATTGATTTGCTGCTAAATCATGTGTTTCGCATGGATTTAACCTATCTCGTTTGTTTCGTCTGCATTTCAAACTATGTCACTTATATCGCAAGTATCCGAAGCTAAATCATTGGTTTCGCATGGATTTGAAGCTAAACTTTCTACATCGCATTGATTTGTAGCTAAATCATGTGTTTCGCATGAATTTGAAGCTAACTCGTCTCTTTCGTCTGCATTTGAAACTATGTCACTTATAACGCAAGTATCTGGAGCTAAATCATTGGTTTCGCATGGATTTGAAGCTAAACCTTCTACATCGCATTGATTTGCTGCTAAATCATGTGTTTCCCTTGGATTTGAAGCTAATTCGTTTGTTACGCATGCAGTTGAATCTAAATAACGTATATCACAAGTATTTGTATCGAAACCATTTGTTTCGTATGGATTTAAAGCTAAACCTGCTACATCGCATTGATTTGCTGCTAAATCATTGGTTTCGCATGGATTTGAAGCTAAACCTTCTACATCGCATTGATTTGCTGCTAAATCATGTGTATCGCATGGATTTTGAAGGTAACTCGATTGCTTCGTCTGCATTTGAATCTATATCACTTATATCCCAAGTGTTTGAAGATAAATCATTTGTTTCGCATGGATTTGAAGCTAAACCTTCTACATCGCATTGATTTGCTGCTAAATCATGTGTTTCGCATGGATTTGAAGCTAATTCGTTTGTTTCGTCTGCATATAAAGCTATGTCACTTATATTGCAAGTATCTGAAGCTAAATCATTGGCTTCGCGCGGATTTAAAGCTAAACCTTCAAAATCGCATTGATTTGAAGATAAATCATGTGATTCGCTTGGCTTTGAAGCTAACTCGTTTGTCTCCCCTGCAGTTGAATCTATATCACTTATATTGCATGTATTTGAAGCTAAATCATTTGTTCCGCATGGATTTGATGCTAAACCTTCTACATCGCATTAGTTTGCTGCTAAATCATGTGTTTCGCATGGATTTAATCTAACCCGTTTGTTTCGTCTGCATTTGAAACTATGTCACATATAGCGCAAGTATCTGAAGCTAAATCAATGGTTTCGCATGGATTTGCAGCTAAAACTACTACATCGCATTTATTTGCTGCTAAATCATCTGTTTCGCTTGGATTTGAAGCTAAATCGTTTGTTTCGTCTGCATTTGAAACTATGTCACTTACATCGCAAGTATCTGAAGTTAAATCATTGGTTTCGCATGGATTTGAAGCTAAACCTTCTACATCGCATTGATTTGCTGCTAAATCATGTGTTTCGCTTGGATTTGAAGCTAATTCGTTCGTTACGCATGCAGTTGAATCTAAATAACGTATATCACAAGTATTTGTAGTTAAATCATTTGTTTCGCATGGATTTGAAGCTAAACCTTCTACATCGCATTGATTTGCTGCTAAATCATGTGTTTCGCATGGATTTAAGCTAACTCGTTTGTTTCGAATGCATTTCAAACTATGTCACTTATATCGCAAGTATCTGAAGCTAAATCATTGGTTTCGCATGGATTTGAAGCTAAACTTTCTACATCGCATTGATTTGTAGCTAAATCATGTGTTTCACATGAATTTGAAGCTAACTCGTCTCTTTCGTCTGCATTTGAAACTATGTCACTTATATCGCAAGTATCTGGAGCTAAATCATTGGTTTCGCATAGGGTTTGAAGCTAAACCTTCTACATCGCATTGATTTGCTGCTAAATCATGTGTATCGCATGGATTTAACCTAACTCGTTTGTTTCGTCTGCATTTGAAACTATGTCACTTACATCGCAAGTATCTGAAGTTAAATCATTGGTTTCGCATGGATTTGAAGCTAAACCTTCTACATCGCATTGATTTGCTGCTAAATCATGTGTTTCGCTTGGATTTGAAGCTAATTCGTTTTTACGCATGCAGTTGAATCTAAATAACGTATATCACAAGTATTTGTAGTTAAACCATTTGTTTCGCGTGGATTTAAAGCTAAACCTTCTACATCGCATTGATTTGCTGCTAAATCATGTGTTTCGCATGGATTAAAGCTAACTCGTTTGTTTCGTCTGCATTTGAAACTATGTCACTTATATTGCAAGTATCTGAAGCTAAATCATTGGTTTCGCATGGATTTGAAGCTAAACTTTCTACATCGCATTGATTTGTAGATAAATCATGTGTTTCGCATGGATTTGAAGCTAATTCGTTTGTTTCGTCTGCATATAAGGCTATGTCACTTATATCGAAAGTATCTGAAGCTAAATCATTGGTTTCGCATGGATTTGAAGCTAAACCTTCTACATCGCATTGATTTGCTGCTAAATCATGTGCTTCGCATGGACTTAAGCTAACTCGTTTGTTTCGTCTGCATTTGAAACTATGTCACTTATATCGCAAGTATCTGAAGCTAAATCATTGGTTTCGCATGGATTTGAAGCTAAACCTTCTACATCGCATTGATTTGCTGCTAAATCATGTGTATCGCATGGATTTTGAAGGTAACTCGATTGCTTCGTCTGCATTTTAAGCTATATCACTTGTATCCCAAATGTTTGAAGCTAAATCATTTGTTTCGCATGGATTTGAAGCTAAACCTTCTACATCGCATTGATTTGCTGCTAAATCATGTGTTTCGCATGGATTTAAGCTAACTCGTTTGTTTCGAATGCATTTCAAACTATGTCACTTATATCGCAAGTATCTGAAGCTAAATCATTGGTTTCGCATGGATTTGAAGCTAAACTTTCTACATCGCATTGATTTGTAGCTAAATCATGTGTTTCACATGAATTTGAAGCTAACTCGTCTCTTTCGTCAGCATTTGAAACTATGTCACTTATATCGCAAGTATCTGGAGCTAAATCATTGGTTTCGCATGGATTTGAAGCTAAACCTTCTACATCGCATTGATTTGCTGCTAAATCATTTGTTTCGCATGGATTTTAAGCTAACTCGTTTGTTTCGTCTGCATTTGAAACTATGTCACTTACATCGCAAGTATCTGAAGTTAAATCATTGGATTCGCATGGATTTGAAGCTAAACTTTCTACATCGCATTGATTTGTAGCTAAATCATGTGTTTCGCATGAATTTGAAGCTAACTCGTCTCTTTCGTCTGCATTTGAAACTATGTCACTTATATCGCAAGTATCTGGAGCTAAATCATTGGTTTCGCATGGGTTTGAAGCTAAACCTTCTACATCGCATTGATTTGCTGCTAAATCATGTGTATCGCATGGATTTAACCTAACTCGTTTGTTTCGTCTGCATTTGAAACTATGTCACTTACATCGCAAGTATCTGAAGTTAAATCATTGGTTTCGCATGGATTTGAAGCTAAACCTTCTACATCGCATTGATTTGCTGCTAAATCATGTGTTTCGCTTGGATTTGAAGCTAATTCGTTTTTACGCATGCAGTTGAATCTAAATAACGTATATCACAAGTATTTGTAGTTAAACCATTTGTTTCGCGTGGATTTAAAGCTAAACCTTCTACATCGCATTGATTTGCTGCTAAATCATGTGTTTCGCATGGATTAAAGCTAACTCGTTTGTTTCGTCTGCATTTGAAACTATGTCACTTATATTGCAAGTATCTGAAGCTAAATCATTGGTTTCGCATGGATTTGAAGCTAAACTTTCTACATCGCATTGATTTGTAGATAAATCATGTGTTTCGCATGGATTTGAAGCTAATTCGTTTGTTTCGTCTGCATATAAGGCTATGTCATTTATATCGAAAGTATCTGAAGCTAAATCATTGGTTTCGCATGGATTTGAAGCTAAACCTTCTACATCGCATTGATTTGCTGCTAAATCATGTGTTTCGCATGGACTTAAGCTAACTCGGTTGTTTCGTCTGCATTTGAAACTATGTCACTTATATCGCAAGTATCTGAAGCTAAATCATTGGTTTCGCATGGATTTGAAGCTAAACCTTCTACATCGCATTGATTTGCTGCTAAATCATGTGTATCGCATGGATTTTGAAGGTAACTCGATTGCTTCGTCTGCATTTTAAGCTATATCACTTGTATCCCAAATGTTTGAAGCTAAATCATTTGTTTCGCATGGATTTGAAGCTAAACCTTCCACATCGCATTGATTTGCTGCTAAATCATGTATTTCGCATGGATTTAAGCTAACTCGTTTGTTTCGTCTGCATTTCAAACTATGTCACTTCTATCGCAAGTATCTGAAGCTAAATCATTGGTTTCGCATGGATTTGAAGCTAAACTTTCTACATCGCATTGATTTGTAGCTAAATCATGTGTTTCGCATGAATTTGAAGATAACTCGTCTCTTTCGTCTGCATTTGAAACTATGTCACTTATATCGCAAGTATCTGGAGCTAAATCATTGGTTTCGCATGGGTTTGAAGCTAAACCTTCTACATCGCATTGATTTGCTGCTAAATCATGTGTATCGCATGGATTTAACCTAACTCGTTTGTTTCGTCTGCATTTGAAACTATGTCACTTACATCGCAAGTATCTGAAGTTAAATCATTGGTTTCGCATGGATTTGAAGCTAAACCTTCTACATCGCATTGATTTGCTGCTAAATCATGTGTTTCGCTTGGATTTGAAGCTAATTCGTTTTTACGCATGCAGTTGAATCTAAATAACGTATATCACAAGTATTTGTAGTTAAACCATTTGTTTCGCGTGGATTTAAAGCTAAACCTTCTACATCGCATTGATTTGCTGCTAAATCATGTGTTTCGCATGGATTAAAGCTAACTCGTTTGTTTCGTCTGCATTTGAAACTATGTCACTTATATTGCAAGTATCTGAAGCTAAATCATTGGTTTCGCATGGATTTGAAGCTAAACTTTCTACATCGCATTGATTTGTAGATAAATCATGTGTTTCGCATGGATTTGAAGCTAATTCGTTTGTTTCGTCTGCATATAAGGCTATGTCACTTATATCGAAAGTATCTGAAGCTAAATCATTGGTTTCGCATGGATTTGAAGCTAAACCTTCTACATCGCATTGATTTGCTGCTAAATCATGTGTTTCGCATGGACTTAAGCTAACTCGGTTGTTTCGTCTGCATTTGAAACTATGTCACTTATATCGCAAGTATCTGAAGCTAAATCATTGGTTTCGCATGGATTTGAAGCTAAACCTTCTACATCGCATTGATTTGCTGCTAAATCATGTGTATCGCATGGATTTTGAAGGTAACTCGATTGCTTCGTCTGCATTTTAAGCTATATCACTTGTATCCCAAATGTTTGAAGCTAAATCATTTGTTTCGCATGGATTTGAAGCTAAAACCTTCTACATCGCATTGATTTGCTGCTAAATCATGTGTTTCGCATGGGTTTAAGCTAACTCGTTTGTTTCGAATGCATTTCAAACTATGTCACTTATATCGCAAGTATCTGAAGCTAAATCATTGGTTTCGCATGGATTTGAAGCTAAACTTTCTACATCGCATTGATTTGTAGCTAAATCATGTGTTTCACATGAATTTGAAGCTAACTCGTCTCTTTCGTCAGCATTTGAAACTATGTCACTTATATCGCAAGTATCTGGAGCTAAATCATTGGTTTCGCATGGATTTGAAGCTAAACCTTCTACATCGCATTGATTTGCTGCTAAATCATTTGTTTCGCATGGATTTTAAGCTAACTCGTTTGTTTCGTCTGCATTTGAAACTATGTCACTTACATCGCAAGTATCTGAAGTTAAATCATTGGATTCGCATGGATTTGAAGCTAAACTTTCTACATCGCATTGATTTGTAGCTAAATCATGTGTTTCGCATGAATTTGAAGCTAACTCGTCTCTTTCGTCTGCATTTGAAACTATGTCACTTATATCGCAAGTATCTGGAGCTAAATCATTGGTTTCGCATGGGTTTGAAGCTAAACCTTCTACATCGCATTGATTTGCTGCTAAATCATGTGTATCGCATGGATTTAACCTAACTCGTTTGTTTCGTCTGCATTTGAAACTATGTCACTTACATCGCAAGTATCTGAAGTTAAATCATTGGTTTCGCATGGATTTGAAGCTAAACCTTCTACATCGCATTGATTTGCTGCTAAATCATGTGTTTCGCTTGGATTTGAAGCTAATTCGTTTTTACGCATGCAGTTGAATCTAAATAACGTATATCACAAGTATTTGTAGTTAAACCATTTGTTTCGCGTGGATTTAAAGCTAAACCTTCTACATCGCATTGATTTGCTGCTAAATCATGTGTTTCGCATGGATTAAAGCTAACTCGTTTGTTTCGTCTGCATTTGAAACTATGTCACTTATATTGCAAGTATCTGAAGCTAAATCATTGGTTTCGCATGGATTTGAAGCTAAACTTTCTACATCGCATTGATTTGTAGATAAATCATGTGTTTCGCATGGATTTGAAGCTAATTCGTTTGTTTCGTCTGCATATAAGGCTATGTCACTTATATCGAAAGTATCTGAAGCTAAATCATTGGTTTCGCATGGATTTGAAGCTAAACCTTCTACATCGCATTGATTTGCTGCTAAATCATGTGTTTCGCATGGACTTAAGCTAACTCGGTTGTTTCGTCTGCATTTGAAACTATGTCACTTATATCGCAAGTATCTGAAGCTAAATCATTGGTTTCGCATGGATTTGAAGCTAAACCTTCTACATCGCATTGATTTGCTGCTAAATCATGTGTATCGCATGGATTTTGAAGGTAACTCGATTGCTTCGTCTGCATTTTAAGCTATATCACTTGTATCCCAAATGTTTGAAGCTAAATCATTTGTTTCGCATGGATTTGAAGCTAAACCTTCTACATCGCATTGATTTGCTGCTAAATCATGTGTTTCGCATGGATTTAAGCTAACTCGTTTGTTTCGAATGCATTTCAAACTATGTCACTTATATCGCAAGTATCTGAAGCTAAATCATTGGTTTCGCATGGATTTGAAGCTAAACTTTCTACATCGCATTGATTTGTAGCTAAATCATGTGTTTCACATGAATTTGAAGCTAACTCGTCTCTTTCGTCAGCATTTGAAACTATGTCACTTATATCGCAAGTATCTGGAGCTAAATCATTGGTTTCGCATGGATTTGAAGCTAAACCTTCTACATCGCATTGATTTGCTGCTAAATCATTTGTTTCGCATGGATTTTAAGCTAACTCGTTTGTTTCGTCTGCATTTGAAACTATGTCACTTATATCGCAAGTATCTGGAGCTAAATCATTGGTTTCGCATGGATTTGAAGCTAAACCTTCTACATCGCATTGATTTGCTGCTAAATCATTTGTTTCGCATGGATTTTAAGCTAACTCGTTTGTTTCGTCTGCATTGAAACTATGTCACTTACATCGCAAGTATCTGAAGTTAAATCATTGGATTCGCATGGATTTGAATCTAAACCTTCTACATCGCATTGATTTGCTGCTAAATCATGTGTTTCGCATGGTTTTAAGCTATCTCGTTTGTTTCGTCTGCATTTGAAACTATGTCACTTATATCGCAACTATCTGAAGCTAAATCATTGGTTTCGCATGGATTTGAAGCTAAACCTTCTACATCGCATTGATTTGCTGCTAAATCATGTGTTTCGCATGGATTTAAGCTAACTCGTTTGTTTCGTCTGCATTTCAAACTATGTCACTTATATTGCAAGTATCTGAAGCTAAATCATTGGTTTCGCATGGATTTGAAGCTAAACTTTCTACATGGCATTAATTTGTTGCTAAATCATGTGTTTCGCATGGATTTGAAGCTAATTCGTCTGTTGCGCATGCAGTTGAATCTAAATAACGAATATCACAAGTATTTGTAGCTAAACTACTTGTTTCGCATGGATTTAAAGCTAAACCTTGTACATCGCATTGATTTGCTGCTAAATCATGTGTTTCGCATGGAATTGAAGCTAAACCTTTCTACATCGCATTGATTTGAAGCACAATCATGTGTTTTGCTCGGATTTGATGCTAACTCGTTTGCTTCGCATACAGTTGTAGCTAAATTATATATATCACGAGTATTTGTAGCTAAACCAGTAATTTGGCATGGATTTGAAGCTAACTCGTTTGTTGCTTCTGCATTTGAAGCTATGTCACTTATATCGCAAGTATCTGAAGCTAAATCAATGGTTTCGCATGGATTTGAAGCTAAACTTTCTACATCGCATTGATATGTAGCTAAATCATGTGTTTCGCATGAATTTGAATCTAACTCGTCTCTTTCGTCTGCATTTGAAACCATGTCACTTATATCGCAAGTATCTGGAGCTAAATCATTGGTTTCGCATGGATTTGAAGCTAAAACCTTCTACATCGCATTGATTTGCTGTTAAATCATTTGTTTCGCATGGATTTTAAGCTAACTCGTTTGTTTCGTCTGCATTTGAAACTATGTCACTTACATCGCAAGTATCTGAAGTTAAATCATTGGTTTCGCATGGGTTTGAAGCTAAACCTTCTACATCGCATTGATTTGCTGCTAAATCATGTGTTTCGCATGGATTTAAGCTAACTCGTTTGTTTCGTCTGCATTTGAAACTATGTCACTTATATCGCAAGTATCTGAAGCTAAATCATTGGTTTCGCATGGATTTGAAGCTAAAGATTCTACATCGCATTGATTTGCTGCTAAATCATGTGTTTCGCATGGATTTAAGCTAAATCGTTTGTTTCGTCTGCATTTCAAACTATGTCACTTATATCGCAAGTATCTGGAGCTAAATCATTGGTTTCGCATGAATTTGAAGCTAAACCTTCTAAATCGCATTGATTTGCTGCTAAATCATTTGTTTCGCATGGATTTTAAGCTAACTCGTTTGTTTCGTCTGCATTTGAATCTATGTCACTTACATCGCAAGTATCTGAAGTTAAATCATTGGTTTCGCATGGATTTGAAGCTAAACCTTCTACATCGCATTGATTTGCTGCTAAATCATGTGTTTCGCATAGATTTAAGTTAACTCGTTTGTTTCGTCTGCATATAAAGCTATGTCACTTATATTGCAAGTATCTGAAGCTAAATCATTGGCTTCGCATGGTTTTGCAGCTAAATCTTCTACATCGCATTGATTTGCTGCTAAATCATGTGTTTCGCTTGGATTTGAAGCTAATTCGTTTGTTTCGTCTGCATATAAAGCTATTTCACTTATATTGCAAGTATCTGCAGCTAAATCATTGGCTTCGCATGGATTTAAAGCTAAACCTACTACATCGCTTTGATTTGCTGCTAAATCATGTGTTTCGCATGGATTTGAAGCTATCTCGTTTCTTTCGTCTGCATTTGAAAACTATGTCACTTATAATCGCAAGTATCTGAAGCTAAATCATTGGTTTCGCATGGATTTGAAGCTAAACTTTCTACATCGCATTGATTTGTAGCTAAATCATGTGTTTCGCATGAATTTGAATCTAACTCGTCTCTTTCGTCTGCATTTGAAACTATGTCACTTATATCGCAAGTATCTGGAGCTAAATCATTGGTTTCGCATGGATTTGAAGCTAAACCTTCTACATCGCATTGATTTGCTGTTAAATCATTTGTTTCGCATGGATTTTAAGCTAACTCGTTTGTTTTGTCTGCATTTGAATCTATGTCACTTACATCGCAAGTATCTGAAGTTAAATCATTTGTTTCGCATGGATTTGAAGCTAAACCTTCTACATCGCATTGATTTGCTGCTAAATCATTTGTTTCGCATGGATTTTTAGCTAACTCGTTTGTTTCGTCTGCATTTGAAACTATGTCACTTACATCGCAAGTATCTGAAGTTAAATCATTGGTTTCGCATGGATTTGAAGCTAAACCTTCTACATCGCATTGATTTGCTGCTAAATCATGTGTTTCGCATGGATTTAACCTATCTCGTTTGTTTCGTCTGCATTTCAAACTATGTCACTTATATCGCAAGTATCCGAAGCTAAATCATTGGTTTCGCATGGATTTGAAGCTAAACTTTCTACATCGCATTGATTTGTAGCTAAATCATGTGTTTCGCATGAATTTGAAGCTAACTCGTCTCTTTCGTCTGCATTTGAAACTATGTCACTTATATCGCAAGTATCTGGAGCTAAATCATTGGTTTCGCATGGATTTGAAGCTAAACCTTCTACATCGCATTGATTTGCTGCTAAATCATTTGTTTCGCATGGATTTTAAGCTAACTCGTTTGTTTCGTCTGCATTTGAAACTATGTCACTTACATCGCAAGTATCTGAAGTTAAATCATTGGTTTCGCATGGATTTGAAGCTAAACCTTCTACATCGCACTGATTTGCTGCTAAATCATGTGTTTCGCTTGGATTTGAAGCTAATTCGTTTGTTACGCATGCAGTTGAATCTAAATAACGTATATCACAAGTATTTGTAGTTAAACCATTTGTTTCGCGTGGATTTAAAGCTAAACCTTCTACATCGCATTGATTTGCTGCTAAATCATGTGTTTCGCATGGATTAAAGCTAACTCGTTTGTTGCTTCTGCATTTAAAGCTATGTCACTTATATCGCAAGTATCCGAAGCAAAATCATTGGTTTGGCATGGATTTGAAGCTAAACCTTCTACATCGCATTGATTTGCTGCTAAATCATGTGTTTCCCTTGGATTTGAAGCTAATTCGTTTGTTACGCATGCAGTTGAATCTAAATAACGTATATCACAAGTATTTGTATCGAAACCATTTGTTTCGTATGGATTTAAAGCTAAACCTGCTACATCGCATTGATTTGCTGCTAAATCATTGGTTTCGCATGGATTTGAAGCTAATCTTTCTACATCGCATTGATTTGAAGCTAAATCATGTGTTTAGCATGAATTTGAAGCTAACTCGTTTCTTTCGTCTGCATTTGAAACTATGTCACTTATATCGCAAGTATCTGAAGCTAAATCATTGGTTTCGCATGGATTTGAAGCTAAACCTTCTACATCGCATTGATTTGCTGCTAAATCATGTGTTTCGCATGGATTTAAGCTAACTCGTTTGTTTCGTCTGCATTTGAAACTATGTCACTTATATCGCAAGTATCTGAAGCTAAATCATTGGTTTCGCATGGATTTGAAGCTAAACTTTCTACATCGCATTGATTTGTAGCTCAATCATGTGTTTCGCATGAATTTGAACCTAACTCGTTTCTCTCGTCTGCATTTGAAACTATGTGACTTATATCGCAAGTATCTGGAGCTAAATCATTGGTTTCGCATGGATTTGAAGCTAAACCTTCTACATCGCATTGATTTGCTGTTACATCATGTGTTTCTCATGGATATGTAGCTAATTAGTTTGTTTCGTCTGCATATAAAGTTATGTCACTTATATCGCAAGTATCTGAAGCTAAATCATTGGTTTCGCATGGATTTGAAGCTAAACCTTCTACATCGCATTGATTTGCTGCTAAATCATGTGTTTCGCATGGATTTAAGCTAACTCGTTTGTTTCGTCTGCATTTGAAACTATGTCACTTATATCGCAAGTACATGAAGCTAAATCATTGGTTTCGCATGGATTTGAAGCTAAACTTTCTACATCGCATTGATTTGTAGCTCAATCATGTGTTTCGCATGAATTTGAACCTAACTCGTTTCTCTCGTCTGCATTTGAAACTATGTGACTTATATCGCAAGTATCTGGAGCTAAATCATTGGTTTCGCATGGATTTGAAGCTAAACCTTCTACATCGCATTGATTTGCTGTTACATCATGTGTTTCTCATGGATATGTAGCTAATTAGTTTGTTTCGTCTTCATATAAAGTTATGTCACTTATATCGCAAGTATCTGAAGCTAAATCATTGGTTTCGCATGGATTTGAATCTAAACCTTCTACATCGCATTGATTTGCTGCTAAATCATGTGTTTCGCTTGGATTTGAAGCTAATTCGTTTGTTACGCATGCAGTTGAATCTAAATAACGTATATCACAAGTATTTGTAGTTAAACCATTTGTTTCGCATGGATTTAAAGCTAAACCTTCTACATCGCATTGATTTGCTGCTAAATCATGTGTTTCGCATGGATTTAAGCTAACTCGTTTGTTTCGTCTGCATTTGAAACTATGTCACTTATATTGCAAGTATCTGAAGCTAAATCATTGGTTTCGCATAGATTTGAAGCTAATCTTTCTACATCGCATTGATTTGAAGCTAAATCATGTGTTTAGCATGAATTTGAAGCTAACTCGTTTCTTTCGTCTGCATTTGAAACTATGTCACTTATATCGCAAGTATCTGAAGCTAAATCATTGGTTTCGCATGGATTTGAAGCTAAACCTTCTACATCGCATTGATTTGCTGCTAAATCATGTGTTTCGCAAGGATTTAAGCTAACTCGTTTGTTTCGTCTGCATTTGAAACTATGTCACTTATATCGCAAGTATCTGAAGCTAAATCATTGGTTTCGCATGGATTTGAAGCTAAACTTTCTACATCGCATTGATTTGTAGTTCAATCATGTGTTTCGCATGAATTTGAAGCTAACTCGTTTCTCTCGTCTGCATTTGAAACTATGTGACTTATATCGCAAGTATCTGGAGCTAAATCATTGGTTTCGCATGGATTTGAAGCTAAACCTTCTACATCGCATTGATTTGCTGTTACATCATGTGTTTCTCATGGATATGTAGCTAATTAGTTTGTTTCGTCTGCATTTGAAACTATGTCACTTATATCGCAAGTATCTGAAGCTAAATCATTGGTTTCGCATGGATTTGAAGCTAAACCTTCTACATCGCATTGATTTGCTGCTAAATCATGTGTTTTGCATGGATTTAAGCTAACTTGTTTGTTTCGTCTGCATTTGAAACTATGTCACTTATATCGCAAGTATCTGAAGCTAAATCATTGGTTTCGCATGGATTTGAAGCTAAACTTTCTACATCGCATTGATTTGTAGCTCAATCATGTGTTTCGCATGAATTTGAAGCTAACTCGTTTCTCTCGTCTGCATTTGAATCTATGTGACTTATATCGCAAGTATCTGGAGCTAAATCATTGGTTTCGCATGGATTTGAAGCTAAACCTTCTACATCGCATTGATTTGCTGTTACATCATGTGTTTCTCATGGATATGTAGCTAATTAGTTTGTTTCGTCTGCACATTAAGCTATATCACTTATATCCCAAATGTTTGAAGCTAAATCATTTGTTTCGCGTGGATTTGAAGCTAAACCTTCTACATCGCATTGATTTGCTGCTAAATCATGTGTTTCGCATGGTTTTAAGCTATCTCGTTTGTTTCGTCTGCATTTGAAACTATGTCACTTATATCGCAAGTATCTGGAGCTAAATCATTGGTTTCGGATGGATTTGAAGCTAAACCTTCTACATCGCATTGATTTGCTGCTAAATCATTTGTTTCGCATGGATTTTAAGCTAACTCGTTTGTTTCGTCTGCATTTGAAGCTAAACCTTCTACATCGCATTGATTTGCTGCTAAATCATTTGTTTCGCATGGATTTGAAGCTAAACCTTCTACATCGCATTGATTTGCTGCTAAATCATGTGTTTCGCATGGATTTTAAGCTAACTCGTTTGTTTCGTCTGCATTTGAAGCTAAACCTTCTACATCGCATTGATTTGCTGCTAAATCATTTGTTTCGCATGGATTTGAAGCTAAACCTTCTACATCGCATTGATTTGCTGCTAAATCATGTGTTTTGCATGGATTTAAGCTAACTTGTTTGTTTCGTCTGCATTTGAAACTATGTCACTTATATCGCAAGTATCTGAAGCTAAATCATTGGTTTCGCATGGATTTGAAGCTAAACCTTCTACATCGCATTGATTTGCTGCTAAATCATGTGTTTCGCATGGATTTAAGCTAACTCGTTTGTTTCGTCTGCATTTCACACTATGTCACTTATATCGCAAGTATCTGAAGCTAAATCATTGGTTTCGCATGGATTTGAAGCTAAACTTTCTACATCGCATTTATTTGTAGCTAAATCATGTGTTTCGCATGAATTTGAATCTAACTCGTCTCTTTCGTCTGCATTTGAAACTATGTCACTTATATCGCAAGTATCTGGAGCTAAATCATTGGTTTCGGATGGATTTGAAGCTAAACCTTCTACATCGCATTGATTTGCTGCTAAATCATTTGTTTCGCATGGATTTTAAGCTAACTCGTTTGTTTCGTCTGCATTTGAAGCTAAACCTTCTACATCGCATTGATTTGCTGCTAAATCATTTGTTTCGCATGGATTTGAAGCTAAACCTTCTACATCGCATTGATTTGCTGCTAAATCATGTGTTTCGCATGGATTTAAGTTAACTCGTTTGTTTAGGCTGCATTTGAAACTATGTCACTTATATCGCAAGTATCTTAAGTTAAATCATTGGTTTCGCATGGTTTTGAAGCTAAACCTTCTACATCGCATTTATTTGCAGCTAAATCATGTGTTTCGCATGGATTTGAAGCTAATTCGTTTGTTTCGTCTGCATATAAGGCTATGTCACTTATATCGAAAGTATCTGAAGCTAAATCATTGGTTTCGCATGGATTTGAAGCTAAACCTTCTACATCGCATTGATTTGCTGCTAAATCATGTGTTTCGCATGGATTTTGAATGTAACTCGATTGCTTCGTCTGCATTTGAAGCTATATCACATATATCCCATGTGTTTGAAGCTAAATCATTTGTTTCGCATGGATTTGAAGCTCAAACTACTACATCACATTGATTTGAAGCTACATCATGATTTTCGCATGGAATAGAAGCTAGATCTTCTACATCGCATTGATTTCCAGCTGAGTCATGTGTTTCGCATTGATTTGTAGCTAAACCTTCTGCATGGAATTGATTTGAAGCTAAATCATGTATTTCGCTTGGATTCGAAGCTAAACCTTCTACATCGCATTGATTTGCAGTTCAATCATGTGTTTCGCATGAATTTGAAGCTAAACCTTCAAAATCGCATTGATTTGAAGCTAAATCATGTGATTCGCTTGGCATTGAAGCTAACTCGTTTGTTTCGCCTGCATTTGAAGCTATGTCACTTGTATCGTATGTATTTGAAGAAAAATCATTTGTTTCGCATGGATTTGAAGCTAAACCTTCCACATCGCATTGATTTGCAGTTCAATCATGTGTTTCGCATAGATTTGAAGCTAACTCGTTTGTGTCGTCTGCATGTGAAGGTATATCACTTATATCCCGAGTGTTTGAAGCTACTTCAGTTGCTTCGAATGGATTCCAAGCTCAAACTTCTACATCACATTGATTTGAAGCTACATCATGTATTTCGCTTGGATTCGAAGCTAAACCTTCTACATCGCATTGATTTGCAGCTAAATCATGTACTTCGCATGGATTTGAAGGCAAATCATTTGTCTCGCACGAATATGAAGCTAAAAGATGTGCTCCGCTTGAATTTTAAGCTATATCATGTGTTTCGCATGGAATTGAAGGTAACTTGTTTCGCCTGCATTTCTAGCTATATCACTTGAATCGCAAGTATTAGAAAAGAAATCATTTGTTTCGAATGGATTTGAAGCTAACTCGTTTGCTTCGCCTGCATTTGAAGCTATATCACTTGTTTCGAATGTATTTGAAGAAAAATCATTTGGTTCGCATGGATTTGAAGCTAAACCTTCTACATCGCATTGATTTGCTGCTAAATCATGTGTTTTGCATGGATTTAAGCTAACTTGTTTGTTTCGTCTGCATTTGAAACTATGTCACTTATATCGCAAGTATCTGAAGCTAAATCATTGGTTTCGCATGGATTTGAAGCTAAACTTTCTACATCGCATTGATTTGTAGCTCAATCATGTGTTTCGCATGAATTTGAAGCTAACTCGTTTCTCTCGTCTGCATTTGAATCTATGTGACTTATATCGCAAGTATCTGGAGCTAAATCATTGGTTTTGCATGGATTTGAAGCTAAACCTTCTACATCGCATTGATTTGCTGTTACATCATGTGTTTCTCATGGATATGTAGCTAATTAGTTTGTTTCGTCTGCACATTAAGCTATGTCACATATGTCGCAAGTATCTGAAGCTATATCATTGGTTTCGCATGGATTTGAATCTAAACCTTCTACATCGCATTGATTTGCTGCTAAATCATGTGTTTCGCTTGGATTTGAAGCTAAACCTTCTACATCGAATTGATTTGCTGCTAAATGATGTGTTTCGCATGGATTTAAGCTAACTCGTTTGTTTCGCCTGCATTTGAAACTATGTCACTTATATTCCAAGTATCTGAAGCTAAATCATTGGTTTCGCATGGATTTGAAGCTAAACTTTCTACATCGCATTGATTTGTAGCTAAATCATATGTTTCGCATGAATTTGAAGCTAATTCGCTTGTTTCGTCTGCATATAAAGCTATGTCACTTATATCGCAAGTATCTGAAGCTAAATCATTGGTTTCGCATGGATTTGAAGCTAAACTTTCTACATCGCATTGATTTGTAGCTAAATCATGTGTATCGCATGAATTTGAAGCTAACTCGTTTCTTTCGTCTGCATTTGAAACTATGTCACTTGTATCGCAAGTATATGAAGAATAATCATCTGTTTCGCATGGATTTAAAGCTAAACTTTCTACATCGCATTGATTTGCTGCTAAATCATGTGTATCGCATGGATTTTGAATGTAACTCGATTGCTTCGTCTGCATTTGAAGCTATATCACATATATCCCATGTGTTTGAAGCTAAATCATTTGTTTCGCATGGATTTGAAGCTAAACCTTCTACATCGCATTGCTTTGAAGCTAAACCTTCTACATCGCATTGATTTGAAGCAAAACCTTCTACATCGCATTGATTTGAAGCTAAATCATGTGTGTCGCATGGATTTGAATCTATCTCGTTTGTTTCGTCTCCATTTGAAGCTATATCAATTATATCGCAAGTATCTGAATCTAAATCATTTGTTTCGCATGGATTTGAAGCTAAACCTTCTACATCGCATTGATTTGCAGTTCAATCATGTGTTTCGCATGGATTTGAAGCTAACTCATCTGTTTCGTCTGCATTTGAAGCTTTTTCACTTATATCCCAAGTGATTGAAGCTACGTGATGTGTTTGGCATGGATTTGTAGCTAAACATTCTACATCGCATTGATTTGCAGCTAAATCTTGTGTTTCGCATTGATTTGAAGGTAACTCGTTAGTTTCGCCTGAATTTGAAGCTATATCACTTATATCTCATTTATCTGAACATAAAGCATTTGTTTCGCATGGATTTGAAGCTAAGCCTTCTATTTCGAATGTACTTAAAGCTAAATGATGTGTATCGCATGGATTTTGAAACTAACTCGATTGATTCGCCTGCATTTGAAGCTATATCACTTACATCGCAGGTATCTGAAGCTAAATCATTTGTTTAGCATGGATTCGAAGCTAAGGCTTATACATCGCATCTATTTGAAGCTAAATGATGTGTATCGCATGGATTTTGAAGCTAACTCGTTTGATTCGTCTGCATTTGAAGCTATATCACTTATATCCCAAGTTTTTGAAGCTAAATCATTTGTTTCGCATGGATTTGAAGCTCAAACTTCTACATCACATTGATTTGAAGCTACATCATGATTTTCGCATGGAATAGAAGCTAGATCTTCTACATCGCATTGATTTCCAGCTGAGTCATGTGTTTCGCATTGATTTGTAGCTAAACCTTCTGCATGGAATTGATTTGAAGCTAAATCATGTATTTCGCTTGGATTCGAAGCTAAACCTTCTACATCGCATTGATTTGCAGTTCAATCATGTGTTTCGCATGAATTTGAAGCTAAACCTTCAAAATCGCATTGATTTGAAGCTAAATCATGTGATTCGCTTGGCATTGAAGCTAACTCGTTTGTTTCGCCTGCATTTGAAGCTATGTCACTTGTATCGTATGTATTTGAAGAAAAATCATTTGTTTCGCATGGATTTGAAGCTAAACCTTCCACATCGCATTGATTTGCAGTTCAATCATGTGTTTCGCATGGATTTGAAGCTAACTCGTTTGTGTCGTCTGCATGTGAAGGTATATCACTTATATCCCGAGTGTTTGAAGCTACTTCAGTTGCTTCGAATGGATTCCAAGCTCAAACTTCTACATCACATTGATTTGAAGCTACATCATGTATTTCGCTTGGATTCGAAGCTAAACCTTCTACATCGCATTGATTTGCAGCTAAATCATGTACTTCGCATGGATTTGAAGGTAAATCATTTGTCTCGCACGAATATGAAGCTAAAAGATGTGCTCCGCTTGAATTTTAAGCTATATCATGTGTTTCGCATGGAATTGAAGGTAACTTGTTTCGCCTGCATTTGTAGCTATATCACTTGAATCGCAAATATTAGAAAAGAAATCATTTGTTTCGAATGGATTTGAAGCTAACTCGTTTGCTTCGCCTGCATTTGAAGCTATATCACTTGTTTAGAATGTATTTGAAGAAAAATCATTTGGTTCGCATGGATTTGAAGCTAAACCTTCTACATCGCATTGATTTGCATTTCAATCATGTGTTTCGCATGGATTTGAAGCTATCTCGATTCTTTCGTCTGCATTTGAAGCTATATCACTTATATCGCAACTATCTGATGCTAAATCATTTGTTTCGCATGGATTCGAAGCTAAAGCTTCTACATCGCAATGATTTGCAGTTCAATCATGTGTTTCGCATGGATTTGAAGCTAAACCTTCTAAATCGCATTGATTTGAAGCTAAATCATGTGAATCGCTTGGCATTGAAGCTAACTCGTTTGTTTCGTCTGCATTTGAAGCTATGTCACTTATATCGCAAGTATCTGAAGTTAAATCATTGGTTTCGCTTGGATTTGAAGCTAAACCTTCTACATCGCATTGATTTGCTGCTAAATCATGTGTTTCGCTAGGATTTGAATCTAAACCTTCTAAACCGAATTGATTTGAAGCTAAATCATGTGTGTCGCATGGAGTTGAAGCGAACTCGTTTGTTTCGTCTGCATTTGAAGCTATATCACTTATACCGCAAGCATCTGAAGCTAAATCATTGATTTCGCATGGATTTGTAGCTAAACCTTCTACATCGCATTGATTTGAAGCTAAACCTTCTACATCGCATTGATTTGAAGCAAAACCTTCTACATCGCATTGATTTGAAGTTAAATCATGTGTGTCGCATGGATTTGAATCAATCTCGTTTGTTTCGTCTCCATTTGAAGCTATATCACTTATATCGCAAGTATCTGAATCTAAATCATTTGTTTCGCATGGATTTGAAGCTAAACCTTCTACACCGCATTGATTTGCAGGTAAATGATGTTTTGTGCATGGATTTGTGGCTAATTCGTTTGTTTCTCCTGCATTTGAAATTATAACACTTATATCGCAAGTATCTGATGCTAAATCATTTGTTTTGCATGGAATTGAAGCTAAGGCTTCTACTTCGCATTGATTTCAAGCTAAATCATGTGTTTCGCTTGGATATGGAGCTAACTCGTTTGTTTCGTCTGCATTTGAAGCTATATCACTTATATCGCAAGTATCTGATTCTAAATCAATTTTTTCGCATGGATTTGAAGCTAAACCATCTACATCGCATTGATTTGAAGCTAAATCATGTGAATCGCTTGGCATTGAAGCTAACTCGTTTGTTTCGCCTGCATTTGAAGATATATAACTTCTATCGTATGTATTTGAAGAAAAATCATTTGGTTCGCATGGATTTGAAGCTAAACCTTCTACATCGCATTGATTTGCAGCTAAATCATGTGTTTCGCCTGGATTTGAATCTAAACCTTCTAAACCGAATTGATTTGAAGCTAAATCATGTATGTCGCATGGACTTGAAGCTAACTCGTTTGTTTCGTCTGCATTTGAAGCTATATCAATTATATCGCAAGTATCTTATGCTAAATCATTTGTTTCGCATGGATTTGAAGCTAAACCTTCTACATCGCATTGCTTTGAAGCTAAACCTTCTACATCGCATTGATTTGAAGCAAAACCTTCTACATCGCATTGATTTGAAGCTAAATCATGTGTGTCGCATGGATTTGAATCTATCTCGTTTGTTTCGTCTCCATTTGAAGCTATATCAATTATATCGCAAGTATCTGAATCTAAATCATTTGTTTCGCATGGATTTGAAGCTAAACCTTCTACATCGCATTGATTTGCAGTTCAATCATGTGTTTCGCATGGATTTGAAGCTAACTCATCTGTTTCGTCTGCATTTGAAGCTTTTTCACTTATATCCCAAGTGATTGAAGCTACGTGATGTGTTTGGCATGGATTTGTAGCTAAACATTCTACATCGCATTGATTTGCAGCTAAATCATGTGTTTCGCATTGATTTGAAGGTAACTCGTTAGTTTCGCCTGAATTTGAAGCTATATCACTTATATCTCATTTATCTGAACATAAAGCATTTGTTTCGCATGGATTTGAAGCTAAGCCTTCTATTTCGAATGTACTTAAAGCTAAATGATGTGTATCGCATGGATTTTGAAACTAACTCGATTGATTCGCCTGCATTTGAAGCTATATCACTTACATCGCAGGTATCTGAAGCTAAATCATTTGTTTAGCATGGATTCGAAGCTAAGGCTTATACATCGCATCTATTTGAAGCTAAATGATGTGTATCGCATGGATTTTGAAGCTAACTCGTTTGATTCGTCTGCATTTGAAGCTATATCACTTATATCCCAAGTTTTTGAAGCTAAATCATTTGTTTCGCATGGATTTGAAGCTCAAACTTCTACATCACATTGATTTGAAGCTACATCATGATTTTCGCATGGAATAGAAGCTAGATCTTCTACATCGCATTGATTTCCAGCTGAGTCATGTGTTTCGCATTGATTTGTAGCTAAACCTTCTGCATGGAATTGATTTGAAGCTAAATCATGTATTTCGCTTGGATTCGAAGCTAAACCTTCTACATCGCATTGATTTGCAGTTCAATCATGTGTTTCGCATGAATTTGAAGCTAAACCTTCAAAATCGCATTGATTTGAAGCTAAATCATGTGATTCGCTTGGCATTGAAGCTAACTCGTTTGTTTCGCCTGCATTTGAAGCTATGTCACTTGTATCGTATGTATTTGAAGAAAAATCATTTGTTTCGCATGGATTTGAAGCTAAACCTTCCACATCGCATTGATTTGCAGTTCAATCATGTGTTTCGCATGGATTTGAAGCTAACTCGTTTGTGTCGTCTGCATGTGAAGGTATATCACTTATATCCCGAGTGTTTGAAGCTACTTCAGTTGCTTCGAATGGATTCCAAGCTCAAACTTCTACATCACATTGATTTGAAGCTACATCATGTATTTCGCTTGGATTCGAAGCTAAACCTTCTACATCGCATTGATTTGCAGCTAAATCATGTACTTCGCATGGATTTGAAGGTAAATCATTTGTCTCGCACGAATATGAAGCTAAAAGATGTGCTCCGCTTGAATTTTAAGCTATATCATGTGTTTCGCATGGAATTGAAGGTAACTTGTTTCGCCTGCATTTGTAGCTATATCACTTGAATCGCAAATATTAGAAAAGAAATCATTTGTTTCGAATGGATTTGAAGCTAACTCGTTTGCTTCGCCTGCATTTGAAGCTATATCATTTGTTTAGAATGTATTTGAAGAAAAATCATTTGGTTCGCATGGATTTGAAGCTAAACCTTCTACATCGCATTGATTTGCATTTCAATCATGTGTTTCGCATGGATTTGAAGCTATCTCGATTCTTTCGTCTGCATTTGAAGCTATATCAATTATATCGCAAGTATCTTATGCTAAATCATTTGTTTCGCATGGATTTGAAGCTAAACCTTCTACATCGCATTGCTTTGAAGCTAAACCTTCTACATCGCATTGATTTGAAGCTAAACCTTCTACATCGCATTGATTTGCAGCTAAATCATGTGTTTCGCCTGGATTTGAATCTAAACCTTCTAAACCGAATTGATTTGAAGCTAAATCATGTATGTCGCATGGACTTGAAGCTAACTCGTTTGTTTCGTCTGCATTTGAAGCTATATCAATTATATCGCAAGTATCTTATGCTAAATCATTTGTTTCGCATGGATTTGAAGCTAAACCTTCTACATCGCATTGCTTTGAAGCTAAACCTTCTACATCGCATTGATTTGAAAGCAAAACCTTCTACATCGCATTGATTTGAAGCTAAATCATGTGTGTCGCATGGATTTGAATCTATCTCGTTTGTTTCGTCTCTCCATTTGAAGCTATATCAATTATATCGCAAGTATCTGAATCTAAATCATTTGTTTCGCATGGATTTGAAGCTAAACCTTCTACATCGCATTGATTTGCAGTTCAATCATGTGTTTCGCATGGATTTGAAGCTAACTCATCTGTTTCGTCTGCATTTGAAGCTTTTTCACTTATATCCCAAGTGATTGAAGCTACGTGATGTGTTTGGCATGGATTTGTAGCTAAACATTCTACATCGCATTGATTTGCAGCTAAATCATGTGTTTCGCATTGATTTGAAGGTAACTCGTTAGTTTCGCCTGAATTTGAAGCTATATCACTTATATCTCATTTATCTGAACATAAAGCATTTGTTTCGCATGGATTTGAAGCTAAGCTTTCTATTTCGAATGTACTTAAAGCTAAATGATGTGTATCGCATGGATTTTGAAACTAACTCGATTGATTCGCCTGCATTTGAAGCTATATCACTTACATCGCAGGTATCTGAAGCTAAATCATTTGTTTAGCATGGATTCGAAGCTAAGGCTTATACATCGCATCTATTTTGAAGCTAAATGATGTGTATCGCATGGATTTTGAAGCTAACTCGTTTGATTCGTCTGCATTTGAAGCTATATCACTTATATCCCAAGTTTTTGAAGCTAAATCATTTGTTTCGCATGGATTTGAAGCTCAAACTTCTACATCACATTGATTTGAAGCTACATCATGATTTTCGCATGGAATAGAAGCTAGATCTTCTACATCGCATTGATTTCCAGCTGAGTCATGTGTTTCGCATTGATTTGTAGCTAAACCTTCTGCATGGAATTGATTTGAAGCTAAATCATGTATTTCGCTTGGATTCGAAGCTAAACCTTCTACATCGCATTGATTTGCAGTTCAATCATGTGTTTCGCATGAATTTGAAGCTAAACCTTCAAAATCGCATTGATTTGAAGCTAAATCATGTGATTCGCTTGGCATTGAAGCTAACTCGTTTGTTTCGCCTGCATTTGAAGCTATGTCACTTGTATCGTATGTATTTGAAGAAAAATCATTTGTTTCGCATGGATTTGAAGCTAAACCTTCCACATCGCATTGATTTGCAGTTCAATCATGTGTTTCGCATGGATTTGAAGCTAACTCGTTTGTGTCGTCTGCATGTGAAGGTATATCACTTATATCCCGAGTGTTTGAAGCTACTTCAGTTGCTTCGAATGGATTCCAAGCTCAAACTTCTACATCACATTGATTTGAAGCTACATCATGTATTTCGCTTGGATTCGAAGCTAAACCTTCTACATCGCATTGATTTGCAGCTAAATCATGTACTTCGCATGGATTTGAAGGTAAATCATTTGTCTCCCACGAATATGAAGCTAAAAGATGTGCTCCGCTTGAATTTTAAGCTATATCATGTGTTTCGCATGGAATTGAAGGTAACTTGTTTCGCCTGCATTTGTAGCTATATCACTTGAATCGCAAATATTAGAAAAGAAATCATTTGTTTCGAATGGATTTGAAGCTAACTCGTTTGCTTCGCCTGCATTTGAAGCTATATCATTTGTTTAGAATGTATTTGAAGAAAAATCATTTGGTTCGCATGGATTTGAAGCTAAACCTTCTACATCGCATTGATTTGCATTTCAATCATGTGTTTCGCATGGATTTGAAGCTATCTCGATTCTTTCGTCTGCATTTGAAGCTATATCACTTATATCGCAACTATCTGATGCTAAATCATTTGTTTCGCGTGGATTCGAAGCTAAAGCTTCTACATCGCAATGATTTGCAGTTCAATCATGTGTTTCGCATGGATTTGAAGCTAAACCTTCTAAATCGCATTGATTTGAAGCTAAATCATGTGAATCGCTTGGCATTGAAGCTAACTCGTTTGTTTCGTCTGCATTTGAAACTATGTCACTTATATCGCAAGTATCTGAAGTTAAATCATTGGTTTCGCTTGGATTTGAAGCTAAACCTTCTACATCGCATTGATTTGCTGCTAAATCATGTGTTTCGCTAGGATTTGAATCTAAACCTTCTAAACCGAATTGATTTGAAGCTAAATCATGTGTGTCGCATGGAGTTGAAGCTAACTCGTTTGTTTCGTCTGCATTTGAAGCTATATCACTTATACCGCAAGCATCTGAAGCTAAATCATTGATTTCGCATGGATTTGTAGCTAAACCTTCTACATCGCATTGATTTGAAGCTAAACCTTCTACATCGCATTGATTTGAAGCAAAACCTTCTACATCGCATTGATTTGAAGTTAAATCATGTGTGTCGCATGGATTTGAATCAATCTCGTTTGTTTCGTCTCCATTTGAAGCTATATCACTTATATCGCAAGTATCTGAATCTAAATCATTTGTTTCGCATGGATTTGAAGCTAAACCTTCTACACCGCATTGATTTGCAGGTAAATGATGTTTTGTGCATGGATTTGTGGCTAATTCGTTTGTTTCTCCTGCATTTGAAATTATATCACTTATATCGCAAGTATCTGATTCTAAATCAATTTTTTCGCATGGATTTGAAGCTAAACCATCTACATCGCATTGATTTGAAGCTAAATCATGTGAATCGCTTGGCATTGAAGCTAACTCGTTTGTTTCGCCTGCATTTGAAGATATATAACTTCTATCGTATGTATTTGAAGAAAAATCATTTGGTTCGCATGGATTTGAAGCTAAACCTTCTACATCGCATTGATTTGCAGCTAAATCATGTGTTTCGCCTGGATTTGAATCTAAACCTTCTAAACCGAATTGATTTGAAGCTAAATCATGTGTGTCGCATGGACTTGAAGCTAACTCGTTTGTTTCGCCAGCATTTGAAGCTATATCAATTATATCGCAAGTATCTGATGCTAAATCATTTGTTTCGCATGGATTTGAAGCTAAACCTTCTACATCGTATTGATTTGCAGCTAAACCTTCTACATCGCATTGATTTGCAGCTAAATCATGTACTTCGCATGGATTTGAAGGCAAATCATTTGTCTCGCACGAATATGAAGCTAAAAGATGTGCTCCGCTTGAATTTTAAGCTATATCGTGTGTTTCGCATGGAATTGAAGGTAACTTGTTTCGCCTGCATTTGTAGCTATATCACTTGAATCGCAAGTATTAGAAAAGAAATCATTTGTTTCGAATGGATTTGAAGCTAACTCGTTTGCTTCGCCTGCATTTGAAGCTATATCACTTGTTTCGAATGTATTTGAAGAAAAATCATTTGGTTCGCATGGATTTGAAGCTAAACCTTCTACATCGCATTCATTTGCATTTCAATCATGTGTTTCGCATGGATTTGAAGCTATCTCGATTCTTTCGTCTGCATTTGAAGCTATATCACTTATATCGCAACTATCTGATGCTAAATCATTTGTTTCGCATGGATTCGAAGCTAAAGCTTCTACATCGCATTGATTTGCAGTTCAATCATGTGTTTCGCATGGATTTGAAGCTAAACCTTCTAAATCGCATTGATTTGAAGCTAAATCATGTGAATCGCTTGGCATTGAAGCTAACTCGTTTGTTTCGTCTGCATTTGAAACTATGTCACTTATATCGCAAGTATCTGAAGTTAAATCATTGGTTTCGCATGGATTTGAAGCTAAACCTTCTACATTGCATTGATTTGCTGCTAAATCATGTGTTTCGCTAGGATTTGAATCTAAACCTTCTAAACCGAATTGATTTGAAGCTAAATCATGTGTGTCGCATGGAGTTGAAGCTAACTCGTTTGTTTCGTCTGCATTTGAAGCTATATCACTTATACCGCAAGCATCTGAAGCTAAATCATTGATTTCGCATGGATTTGAAGCTAAACCTTCTACATCGCATTGATTTGAAGCTAAACCTTCTACATGGCATTGATTTGAAGCAAAACCTTCTACATCGCATTGATTTGAAGTTAAATCATGTGTGTCGCATGGATTTGAATCAATCTCGTTTGTTTCGTCTCCATTTGAAGCTATATCACTTATATCGCAAGTATCTGAATCTAAATCATTTGTTTCGCATGGATTTGAAGCTAAACCTTCTACACCGCATTGATTTGCAGGTAAATGATGTGTTGTGCATGGATTTGTAGCTAATTCGTTTGTTTCTCCTGCATTTGAAATTATAACACTTATATCGCAAGTATCTGATGCTAAATCATTTGTTTTGCATGGAATTGAAGCTAAGGCTTCTACTTCGCATTGATTTGAAGCTAAATCATGTGTTTCGCTTGGATATGGAGCTAACTCGTTTGTTTCGTCTGCATTTGAAGCTATATCACTTATATCGCAAGTATCTGATTCTAAATTAATTTTTTCGCATGGATTTGAAGCTAAACCATCTACATCGCATTGATTTGAAGCTAAATCATGTGAATCGCTTGGCATTGAAGCTAACTCGTTTGTTTCGCCTGCATTTGAAGATATATAACTTCTATCGTATGTATTTGAAGAAAAATCATTTGGTTCGCATGGATTTGAAGCTAAACCTTCTACATCGCATTGATTTGCAGCTAAATCATGTGTTTTGCCTGGATTTGAATCTAAACCTTCTAAACCGAATTGATTTGTAGCTAAATCATGTATGTCGCATGGACTTGAAGCTAACTCGTTTGTTTCGTCTGCATTTGAAGCTATATCAATTATATCGCAAGTATCTTATGCTAAATCATTTGTTTCGCATGGATTTGAAGCTAAACCTTCTACATCGCATTGCTTTGAAGCTAAACCTTCTACATCGCATTGATTTGAAGCAAAACCTTCTACATCGCATTGATTTGAAGCTAAATCATGTGTGTCGCATGGATTTGAATCTATCTCGTTTGTTTCGTCTCCATTTGAAGCTATATCACTTATATCGCAAGTATCTGAATCTAAATCATTTGTTTCGCATGGATTTGAAGCTAAACCTTCTACATCGCATTGATTTGCAGTTCAATCATGTGTTTCGCATGGATTTGAAGCTAACTCATCTGTTTCGTCTGCATTTGAAGCTTTTTCAATTATATCCCAAGTGATTGAAGCTACGTGATGTGTTTGGCATGGATTTGTAGCTAAACATTCTACATCGCATTGATTTGCAGCTAAATCATGTGTTTCGCATTGATTTGAAGGTAACTCGTTAGTTTCGCCTGAATTTGAAGCTATATCACTTATATCTCATTTATCTGAACATAAAGCATTTGTTTCGCATGGATTTGAAGCTAAGCCTTCTATTTCGAATGCACTTAAAGCTAAATGATGTGTATCGCATGGATTTTGAAACTAACTCGATTGATTCGCCTGCATTTGAAGCTATATCACTTACATCGCAGGTATCTGAAGCTAAATCATTTGTTTAGCATGGATTCGAAGCTAAGGCTTATACATCGCATCTATTTGAAGCTAAATGATGTGTATCGCATGGATTTTGAAGCTAACTCGTTTGATTCGTCTGCATTTGAAGCTATATCACTTATATCCCAAGTTTTTGAAGCTAAATCATTTGTTTCGCATGGATTTTGAAGCTAAACCTTCTACATCGCATTGATTTGCAGCTAAATCATGTACTTCGCATGGATTTGAAGGTAAATCATTTGTCTCGCACGAATATGAAGCTAAAAGATGTGCTCCACTTGAATTTTAAGCTATATCATGTGTTTCGCATGGAATTGAAGGTAACTTGTTTCGCCTGCATTTGTAGCTATATCACTTGAATCGCAAGTATTTGAAAAGAAATCATTTGTTTCGAATGGATTTGAAGCTAACTCGTTTGCTTCGCCTGCATTTGAAGCTATAGCACTTGTTTCGAATGTATTTGAAGAAAAATCATTTGGTTCGCATGGATTTGAAGCTAAACCTTCTACATCGCATTGATTTGCAGCTAAATCATGTGTTTCGCCTGGATTTGAATCTAAACCTTCTAAACCGAATTAATTTGAAGCTAAATCATGTGTGTCGCATGGACTTGAAGCTAACTCGTTTGTTTCGCCTGCATTTGAAGCTATATCAATTATATCCCAAGTATCTGATGCTAAATCATTTGTTTCGCATGGATTTGAAGCTAAACCTTCTACATCGGATTGATTTGCAGCTAAACCTTCTACATCGCATTGATTTGAAGATAAATCATGTGATTCGCTTGGCTTTGAAGCTAACTCGTTTGTTTCGTCTGCATTTGAAGCTATATCACTTATACCGCAAGTATCTGAATCTAAATCATTGATTTCGCATGGATTTGAAGCTAAACCTGCTACGTCGCATTGATTTGCTGGTAAATCATGTGTATCGCATTGATTTTGAAGGTACCTCGATTGCTTCGTCTGCATTTGAAGCTATATCACATATATCCCATGTGTTTGAAGCTAAATCATGTGTTTCGCATGGATTTGAAGCTAAAACATCTAGATCGCATTGATTTGAAGCTACATCATGAGTTTCGCATGGAATAGAAGCTAGATCTTCTACATTGCATTGATTTCCAGCTGAGTCATGTGTTACGCATGGATTTGAAGCTAACTCATCTGTTTCGTCTGCATTTGAAGCTTTTTCACTTATATCCCAAGTGATTGAAGCTACGTGATGTGTTTGGCATGGATTTGTAGCTAAACATTCCACATCGCATTGATTTGCATTTCAATCATGTGTTTCGCATGGATTTGAAGCTATCTCGTTTCTTTCGTCTGCATTTGAAGCTATATCACTTATATCGCAAGTATCTGATGCTAAATCATTTGTTTCGCATGGATTCGAAGCTAAACCTTCTAAATCGCATTGATTTGAAGCTAAATCATGTGAATCGCTTGGCATTGAAGCTAACTCGTTTGTTTCGCCTGCATTTGAAGCTATATCACTTGTATCGTATGTATTTGAAGAAAAATCATTTGGTTCGCATGGATTTGAAGCTAAACCTTCTACATCGCATTGATATGCAGCTAAATCATGTGTTTCGCCTGGATTTGAATCTAAACCTTCTAAACCGAATTGATTTGAAGCTAAATCATGTGTTTCGCATGGACTTGAAGCTAACTCGTTTGTTTCGTCTGCATTTGAAGCTATATCAATTATATCGCAAGTATCTTATGCTAAATCATTTGTTTCGCATGGATTTGAAGCTAAACCTTCTACATCGCATTGCTTTGAAGCTAAACCTTCTACATCGCATTGATTTGAAGCAAAACCTTCTACATCGCATTGATTTGAAGCTAAATCATGTGTGTCGCATGGATTTGAATCTATCTCGTTTGTTCCGTCTCCATTTGAAGCTATATCACTTATATCGCAAGTATCTGAATCTAAATCATTTGTTTCGCATGGATTTGAAGCTAAACCTTCTACATCGCATTGATTTGCAGTTCAATCATGTGTTTCGCATGGATTTGAAGCTAACTCATCTGTTTCGTCTGCATTTGAAGCTTTTTCACTTATATCCCAAGTGATTGAAGCTACGTGATGTGTTTGGCATGGATTTGTAGCTAAACATTCTACATCGCATTGATTTGCATTTCAATCATGTGTTTCGCA
The DNA here is from genome assembly GCF_051020955.1 of Megalopta genalis. Classification (NCBI taxonomy): domain Eukaryota; kingdom Metazoa; phylum Arthropoda; class Insecta; order Hymenoptera; family Halictidae; genus Megalopta; species Megalopta genalis. Next base: position 83,310 of record NW_027476802.1, read on the forward strand.
TGGATTTGAAGCTATCTCGTTTCTTTCGTCTGCATTTGAAGCTATATCACTTATATCGGAAGTATCTGATGCTAAATCATTTGTTTCGCATGGATTCGAAGCTAAAGTTTCTACATCGCATTGATTTGCAGTTCAATCATGTGTTTCGCATGGATTTGAAGCTAAACCTTCTAAATCGCATTGATTTGAAGCTAAATCATGTGAATCGCTTGGCATTGAAGCTAACTCGTTTGTTTCGCCTGCATTTGAAGCTATATCACTTGTATCGTATGTATTTGAAGAAAAATCATTTGGTTCGCATGGATTTGAAGCTAAACCTTCTACATCGCATTGATTTGCAGCTAAATCATGTGTTTCGCCTGGATTTGAATCTAAACCTTCTAAACCGAATTGATTTGAAGCTAAATCATGTGTGTCGCATGGACTTGAAGCTAACTCGTTTGTTTCGTCTGCATTTGAAGCTATATCAATTATATCGCAAGTATCTTATGCTAAATCATTTGTTTCGCATGGATTTGAAGCTAAACCTTCTACATCGCATTGCTTTGAAGCTAAACCTTCTACATCGCATTGATTTGAAGCAAAACCTTCTACATCGCATTGATTTGAAGCTAAATCATGTGTGTCGCATGGATTTGAATCTATCTCGTTTGTTCCGTCTCCATTTGAAGCTATATCACTTATATCGCAAGTATCTGAATCAAAATCATTTGTTTCGCATGGATTTGAAGCTAAACCTTCTACATCGCATTGATTTGCAGTTCAATCATGTGTTTCGCATGGATTTGAAGCTAACTCATCTGTTTCGTCTGCATTTGAAGCTTTTTCACTTATATCCCAAGTGATTGAAGCTACGTGATGTGTTTGGCATGGATTTGTAGCTAAACATTCTACATCGCATTGATTTGCATTTCAATCATGTGTTTCGCATGGATTTGAAGCTATCTCGTTTCTTTCGTCTGCATTTGAAGCTATATCACTTATATCGGAAGTATCTGATGCTAAATCATTTGTTTCGCATGGATTCGAAGCTAAAGTTTCTACATCGCATTGATTTGCAGTTCAATCATGTGTTTCGCATGGATTTGAAGCTAAACCTTCTAAATCGCATTGATTTGAAGCTAAATCATGTGAATCGCTTGGCATTGAAGCTAACTCGTTTGTTTCGCCTGCATTTGAAGCTATATCACTTGTATCGTATGTATTTGAAGAAAAATCATTTGGTTCGCATGGATTTGAAGCTAAACCTTCTACATCGCATTGATTTGCAGCTAAATCATGTGTTTCGCCTGGATTTGAATCTAAACCTTCTAAACCGAATTGATTTGAAGCTAAATCATGTGTGTCGCATGGACTTGAAGCTAACTCGTTTGTTTCGTCTGCATTTGAAGCTATATCAATTATATCGCAAGTATCTTATGCTAAATCATTTGTTTCGCATGGATTTGAAGCTAAACCTTCTACATCGCATTGCTTTGAAGCTAAACCTTCTACATCGCATTGATTTGAAGCAAAACCTTCTACATTGCATTGATTTGAAGCTAAATCATGTGTGTCGCATGGATTTGAATCTATCTCGTTTGTTTCGTCTCCATTTGAAGCTATATCACTTATATCGCAAGTATCTGAATCTAAATCATTTGTTTCGCATGGATTTGAAGCTAAACCTTCTACATCGCATTGATTTGCAGTTCAATCATGTGTTTCGCATGGATTTGAAGCTAACTCATCTGTTTCGTCTGCATTTGAAGCTTTTTCACTTATATCCCAAGTGATTGAAGCTACGTGATGTGTTTGGCATGGGTTTGTAGCTAATCATTCTACATCGCATTGATTTGCATTTCAAGCATGTGTTTCGCATGGATTTGAAGCTATCTCGTTTCTTTCGTCTGCATTTGAAGCTATATCACTTATATCGGAAGTATCTGATGCTAAATCATTTGTTTCGCATGGATTCGAAGCTAAAGCTTCTACATCGCATTGATTTGCAGCTAAATCATGTGTTTCGCCTGGATTTGAATCTAAACCTTCTAAACCGAATTGATTTGAAGCTAAATCATGTGTGTCGCATGGACTTGAAGCTAACTCGTTTGTTTCGTCTGCATTTGAAGCTATATCAATTATATCGCAAGTATATTATGCTAAATCATTTGTTTCGCCTGGATTTGAAGCTAAACCTTCTACATCGCATTGATTTGCAGCTAAATCATGTGTTTCGCCTGGATTTGAAGCTAACTCGGTTGTTTCGTCTGCATTTGAAGCTATATCAATTATATCGCAAGTATCTTATGCTAAATCATTTGTTTCGCATGGATTTGAAGCTAAACCTTCTACATCGCATTGCTTTGAAGCTAAACCTTCTACATCGCATTGATTTGAAGCAAAACCTTCTACATCGCATTGATTTGAAGCTAAATCATGTGTGTCGCATGGATTTGAATCTATCTCGTTTGTTCCGTCTCCATTTGAAGCTATATCACTTATATCGCAAGTATCTGAATCTAAATCATTTGTTTCGCATGGATTTGAAGCTAAACCTTCTACATCGCATTGATTTGCAGTTCAATCATGTGTTTCGCATGGATTTGAAGCTAACTCATCTGTTTCGTCTGCATTTGAAGCTTTTTCACTTATATCCCAAGTGATTGAAGCTACGTGATGTGTTTGGCATGGATTTGTAGCTAAACATTCTACATCGCATTGATTTGCATTTCAATCATGTGTTTCGCATGGATTTGAAGCTATCTCGTTTCTTTCGTCTGCATTTGAAGCTATATCACTTATATCGGAAGTATCTGATGCTAAATCATTTGTTTCGCATGGATTCGAAGCTAAAGTTTCTACATCGCATTGATTTGCAGTTCAATCATGTGTTTCGCATGGATTTGAAGCTAAACCTTCTAAATCGCATTGATTTGAAGCTAAATCATGTGAATCGCTTGGCATTGAAGCTAACTCGTTTGTTTCGCCTGCATTTGAAGCTATATCACTTGTATCGTATGTATTTGAAGAAAAATCATTTGGTTCGCATGGATTTGAAGCTAAACCTTCTACATCGCATTGATTTGCAGCTAAATCATGTGTTTCGCCTGGATTTGAATCTAAACCTTCTAAACCGAATTGATTTGAAGCTAAATCATGTGTGTCGCATGGACTTGAAGCTAACTCGTTTGTTTCGTCTGCATTTGAAGCTATATCAATTATATCGCAAGTATCTTATGCTAAATCATTTGTTTCGCATGGATTTGAAGCTAAACCTTCTACATCGCATTGCTTTGAAGCTAAACCTTCTACATCGCATTGATTTGAAGCAAAACCTTCTACATCGCATTGATTTGAAGCTAAATCATGTGTGTCGCATGGATTTGAATCTATCTCGTTTGTTCCGTCTCCATTTGAAGCTATATCACTTATATCGCAAGTATCTGAATCAAAATCATTTGTTTCGCATGGATTTGAAGCTAAACCTTCTACATCGCATTGATTTGCAGTTCAATCATGTGTTTCGCATGGATTTGAAGCTAACTCATCTGTTTCGTCTGCATTTGAAGCTTTTTCACTTATATCCCAAGTGATTGAAGCTACGTGATGTGTTTGGCATGGATTTGTAGCTAAACATTCTACATCGCATTGATTTGCATTTCAATCATGTGTTTCGCATGGATTTGAAGCTATCTCGTTTCTTTCGTCTGCATTTGAAGCTATATCACTTATATCGGAAGTATCTGATGCTAAATCATTTGTTTCGCATGGATTCGAAGCTAAAGTTTCTACATCGCATTGATTTGCAGTTCAATCATGTGTTTCGCATGGATTTGAAGCTAAACCTTCTAAATCGCATTGATTTGAAGCTAAATCATGTGAATCGCTTGGCATTGAAGCTAACTCGTTTGTTTCGCCTGCATTTGAAGCTATATCACTTGTATCGTATGTATTTGAAGAAAAATCATTTGGTTCGCATGGATTTGAAGCTAAACCTTCTACATCGCATTGATTTGCAGCTAAATCATGTGTTTCGCCTGGATTTGAATCTAAACCTTCTAAACCGAATTGATTTGAAGCTAAATCATGTGTGTCGCATGGACTTGAAGCTAACTCGTTTGTTTCGTCTGCATTTGAAGCTATATCAATTATATCGCAAGTATCTTATGCTAAATCATTTGTTTCGCATGGATTTGAAGCTAAACCTTCTACATCGCATTGCTTTGAAGCTAAACCTTCTACATCGCATTGATTTGAAGCAAAACCTTCTACATTGCATTGATTTGAAGCTAAATCATGTGTGTCGCATGGATTTGAATCTATCTCGTTTGTTTCGTCTCCATTTGAAGCTATATCACTTATATCGCAAGTATCTGAATCTAAATCATTTGTTTCGCATGGATTTGAAGCTAAACCTTCTACATCGCATTGATTTGCAGTTCAATCATGTGTTTCGCATGGATTTGAAGCTAACTCATCTGTTTCGTCTGCATTTGAAGCTTTTTCACTTATATCCCAAGTGATTGAAGCTACGTGATGTGTTTGGCATGGGTTTGTAGCTAATCATTCTACATCGCATTGATTTGCATTTCAAGCATGTGTTTCGCATGGATTTGAAGCTATCTCGTTTCTTTCGTCTGCATTTGAAGCTATATCACTTATATCGGAAGTATCTGATGCTAAATCATTTGTTTCGCATGGATTCGAAGCTAAAGCTTCTACATCGCATTGATTTGCAGCTAAATCATGTGTTTCGCCTGGATTTGAATCTAAACCTTCTAAACCGAATTGATTTGAAGCTAAATCATGTGTGTCGCATGGACTTGAAGCTAACTCGTTTGTTTCGTCTGCATTTGAAGCTATATCAATTATATCGCAAGTATATTATGCTAAATCATTTGTTTCGCATGGATTTGAAGCTAAACCTTCTACATCGCATTGATTTGCAGCTAAATCATGTGTTTCGCCTGGATTTGAAGCTAACTCGGTTGTTTCACTTGCATTTGAAACTATATCACTTATATCGCAAGTATCTGATGCTAAATCATTTGTTCCGCATGAAATTGAAGGAAGCCTTCTACTTCGCATTGATTTGGAGCTAAATCATGTGTATCGCATGGATTTTGAAGCTAACTCGGTTGTTTCGTCTGCATTTGAAGCTATATCACTTATATCACAAGTATCTGAACCTAAATCATATGTTTCGCATGGATTTGAAGCTAAACCATCTACATAGCATTGATTTGCAGCTAAATCATGTGTTTCGCATTGATTTAAAGGTAACTCGTTAGTTTCGCCTGAATTTGAAGCTATATCACTTATATCTCATTTATCTGAACATAAAGCATTTGTTTCGCATGGATTTGAAGCTAAGCCTTCTATTTCGAATGTACTTAAAGCTAAATGATGTGTATCGCATGGATTTTGAAACTAACTCGATTGATTCGCCTACATTTGAAGCTATATCACTTACATCGCAGGTATCTGAAGCTAAATAATTTGTTTAGCATGGATTTGAAGCTAAGGCTTATACATCGCATCTATTTGAAGCTAAATGATGTGTATCGCATTGATTTTGAAGCTAACTCGTTTGATTCGTCTGCATTTGAAGCTATATCACTTATATCCCAAGTTTTTGAAGCTAAATCATTTGTTTCGCATGGATTTTGAAGCTAAACCTTCTACATCGCATTGATTTGCAGCTAAATCATGTACTTCGCATGGATTTGAAGGTAAATCATTTGTCTCGCACGAATATGAAGCTAAAAGATGTGCTCCGCTTGAATTTTAAGCTATATCATGTGTTTCGCATGGAATTGAAGGTAACTTGTTTCGCCTGCATTTGTAGCTATATCACTTGAATCGCAAGTATTTGAAAAGAAATCATTTGTTTCGAATGGATTTGAAGCTAACTCGTTTGCTTCGCCTGCATTTGAAGCTATATCACTTGTTTCGAATGTATTTGAAGAAAAATCATTTGGTTCGCATGGATTTGAAGCTAAACCTTCTACATCGCATTGATTTGCAGCTAAATCATGTGTTTCGCCTGGATTTGAATCTAAACCTTCTAAACCGAATTGATTTGAAGCTAAATCATGTGTGTCGCATGGACTTGAAGCTAACTCGTTTGTTTCGTCTGCATTTGAAGCTATATCAATTATATCGGAAGTATCTTATGCTAAATCATTTGTTTCGCATGGATTTGAAGCTAAACCTTCTACATCGCATTGCTTTGAAGCTAAACCTTTTACATCGCATTGATTTGAAGCAAAACCATCTACATCGCATTGATTTGAAGCTAAATCATGTGTGTCGCATGGATTTGAATCTATCTCGTTTGTTTCGTCTCCATTTGAAGCTATATCACTTATATCGCAAGTATCTGAATCTAAATCATTTGTTTCGCATGGATTTGAAGCTAAACCTTCTACATCGCATTGATTTGAAGCTAAATCATGTGAATCGCTTGGCATTGAAGCTAACTCGTTTGTTTCGCCTGCATTTGAAGCTATATCACTTGTATCGTATGAATTTGAAGAAAAATCATTTGGTTCGCATGGATTTGAAGCTAAACCTTCTACATCGCATTGATTTGCAGCTAAATCATGTGTTTCGCCTGGATTTGAATCTAAACCTTCTAAACCGAATTGATTTGAAGCTAAATCATGTGTGTCGCATGGACTTGAAGCTAACTCGTTTGTTTCGTCTGCATTTGAAGCTATATCAATTATATCCCAAGTGATTGAAGCTACGTGATATGTTTGGCATGGATTTGTAGCTAAACATTCCACATCGCATTGATTTGCATTTCAATCATGTGTTTCGCATGGATTTGAAGCTATCTCGTTTCTTTCGTCTGCATTTGAAGCTATATCACTTATATCGCAAGTATCTGATGCTAAATCATTTGTTTCGCATGGATTCGAAGCTAAACCTTCTAAATCGCATTGATTTGAAGCTAAATCATGTGAATCGCTTGGCATTGAAGCTAACTCGTTTGTTTCGCCTGCATTTGAAGATATATAACTTGTATCGTATGTATTTGAAGAAAAATCATTTGGTTCGCATGGATTTGAAGCTAAACCTTCTACATCGCATTGATTTGCAGCTAAATCATGTGTTTCGCCTGGATTTGAATCTAAACCTTCTAAACCGAATTGATTTGAAGCTAAATCATGTGTGTGGCATGGACTTGAAGCTAACTCGTTTGTTTCGTCTGCATTTGATGCTATATCAATTATATCGCAAGTATCTTATGCTAAATCATTTGTTTCGCATGGATTTGAAGCTAAACCTTCTACATCGCATTGCTTTGAAGCTAAACCTTCTACATCGCATTGATTTGAAGCAAAACCTTCTACATCGCATTGATTTGAAGCTAAATCATGTGTGTCGCATGGATTTGAATCTATCTCGTTTGTTCCGTCTCCATTTGAAGCTATATCACTTATATCGCAAGTATCTGAATCTAAATCATTTGTTTCGCATGGATTTGAAGCTAAACCTTCTACATCGCATTGATTTGCAGTTCAATCATGTGTTTCGCATGGATTTGAAGCTAACTCATCTGTTTCGTCTGCATTTGAAGCTTTTTCACTTATATCCCAAGTGATTGAAGCTACGTGATGTGTTTGGCATGGATTTGTAGCTAAACATTCTACATCGCATTGATTTGCATTTCAATCATGTGTTTCGCATGGATTTGAAGCTATCTCGTTTCTTTCGTCTGCATTTGAAGCTATATCACTTATATCGGAAGTATCTGATGCTAAATCATTTGTTTCGCATGGATTCGAAGCTAAAGTTTCTACATCGCATTGATTTGCAGTTCAATCATGTGTTTCGCATGGATTTGAAGCTAAACCTTCTAAATCGCATTGATTTGAAGCTAAATCATGTGAATCGCTTGGCATTGAAGCTGACTCGTTTGTTTCGCCTGCATTTGAAGCTATATCACTTGTATCGTATGTATTTGAAGAAAAATCATTTGGTTCGCATGGATTTGAAGCTAAACCTTCTACATCGCATTGATTTGAAGCTAAACCTTCTACATCGCATTGCTTTGAAGCTAAACCTTCTACATCGCATTGATTTGAAGCAAAACCTTCTACATCGCATTGATTTGAAGCTAAATCATGTGTGTCGCATGGATTTGAATCTATCTCGTTTGTTTCGTCTTCATTTGAATCTATATCACTTATATCGCAAGTATCTGAATCTAAATCATTTGTTTCGCATGGATTTGAAGCTAAACCTTCTACATCGCATTGATTTGCAGTTCAATCATGTGTTTCGCATGGACTTGAAGCTATCTCGTTTCTTTCGTCTGCATTTGAAGCTATATCACTTATATCGGAAGTATCTGATGGTAAATCATTTGTTTCGCATTGATTTGAAGCTAAATCATGTGAATCGCTTGGCATTGAAGCTAACTCGTTTGTTTCGCCTGAATTTGAAGCTATATCACTTGTATCGTATGTATTTGAAGAAAAATCATTTGGTTCGCATGGATTTGAAGCTAAACCTTCTACATCGCATTGATTTGCAGCTAAATCATGTGTTTCGCCTGGATTTGAAGCTAACTCGATTGTTTCCCCTGCATTTGACACTATATCACTTATATCGCAAGTATCTGATGATAAATCATTTGTTCCGCATGAAATTGAAGGAAGCCTTCTACTTCGCATTGATTTGGAGCTAAATCATGTGTATCGCATGGATTTTGAAGCTAACTCGGTTGTTTCGTCTGCATTTGAAGCTATATCACTTATATCGCAAGTATCTGAACCTAAATCATATGTTTCGCATGGATTTGAAGCTAAACCTTCTACATAGCATTGATTTGCAGCTAAATCATGTGTTTCGCATTGATTTAAAGGTAACTCGTTAGTTTCGTCTGAATTTGAAGCTATATCACTTATATCTCATTTATCTGAACATAAAGCATTTGTTTAGCATGGATTTGAAGCTAAGCCTTCTATTTCGAATGTACTTAAAGCTAAATGATGTGTATCGCATGGATTTTGAAACTAACTCGATTGATTCGCCTGCATTTGAAGCTATATCACTTACATCGCAGGTATCTGAAGTTAAATCATTTGTTTAGCATGGATTTGAAGCTAAGGCTTATACATCGCATCTATTTGAAGCTAAATGATGTGTATGGCATGGATTCTGAAGCTAACTCGTTTGATTCGTCTGCATTTGAAGCTATATCACTTATATCCCAAGTTTTTGAAGCTAAATCATTTGTTTCGCATGGATTTTGAAGCTAAACCTTCTACATCGCATTGATTTGCAGCTAAATCATGTGTTTCGCAAGGATTTGAAGCTAACTCAATTGTTTCCCCTGCATTTGAAACTATATGACTTATATCGCAAGTATCTGATGCTAAATCATTTGTTCCGCATGAAATTGAGGCTAAGCCTTCTACATCGCATTGATTTGAATCTAAATCATGTGTATCGCATGGATTTTGAAGCTAACTCGGTTGTTTCGTCTGCATTTGAAGCTATATCACTTATATCACAAGTATCTGAACCTAAATCGTATGTTTCGCATGGATTTGAAGCTAAACCTTCTTCATCGCATTGATTTGCAGTTCAATCATGTGTTTCGCATGGACTTGAAGCTATCTCGTTTCTTTCGTCTGCATTTGAAGCTATATCACTTATATCGGAAGTATCTGATGGTAAATCATTTGTTTCGCATTGATTTGAAGCTAAATCATGTGAATCGCTCGGCATTGAAGCTAACTCGTTTGTTTCGCCTGAATTTGAAGCTATATCACTTGTATCGTATGTATTTGAAGAAAAATCATTTGGTTCGCATGGATTTGAAGCTAAACCTTCTACATCGCATTGATTTGAATCTAAATCATGTGTATCGCATGGATTTTGATGCTAACTCGGTTGTTTCGTCTGCATTTGAAGCTATATCACTTATATCCCACGTTTTTGAAGCTAAATCATTTGTTTCGCATGGATTTTGAAGCTAAACCTTCTACATCGCATTGATTTGCAGCTAAATCATGTACTTCGCATGGATTTGAAGGTAAATCATTTGTCTCGCACGAATATGAAGCTAAAAGATGTGCTCCGCTTGAATTTTAAGCTATATCATGTGTTTCGCATGGAATTGAAGGTAACTTGTTTCGCCTGCATTTGTAGATATATCACTTGAATCGCAAGTATTTGAAAAGAAATCATTTGTTTCGAATGGATTTGAAGATAACTCGTTTGCTTCGCCTGCATTTGAAGCTATATCACTTGTTTCGAATGTATTTGAAGAAAAATCATTTGGTTCGCATGGATTTGAAGCTAAACCTTCTACATCGCATTGATTTGCAGCTAAATCATGTGTTTCGCCTGGATTTGAATCTAAACCTTCTAAACCGAATTGATTTGAAGCTAAATCATGTGTGTCGCATGGACTTGAAGCTAACTCATTTGTTTCGTCTGCATTTGAAGCTATATCAATTATATCGCAAGTATCTTATGCTAAATCATTTGTTTCGCATGGATTTGAAGCTAAACCTTCTACATCGCATTGCTTTGAAGCTAAACCTTTTACATCGCATTGATTTGAAGCAAAACCATCTACATCGCATTGATTTGAAGCTAAATCATGTGTGTCGCATGGATTTGAATCTATCTCGTTTGTTTCGTCTCCATTTGAAGCTATATCACTTATATCGCAAGTATCTGAATCTAAATCATTTGTTTCGCATGGATTTGAAGCTAAACCTTCTACATCGCATTGATTTGAAGCTAAATCATGTGAATCGCTTGGCATTGAAGCTAACTCGTTTGTTTCGCCTGCATTTGAAGCTATATCACTTGTATCGTATGAATTTGAAGAAAAATCATTTGGTTCGCATGGATTTGAAGCTAAACCTTCTACATCGCATTGATTTGCAGCTAAATCATGTGTTTCGCCTGGATTTGAATCTAAACCTTCTAAACCGAATTGATTTGAAGCTAAATCATGTGTGTCGCATGGACTTGAAGCTAACTCGTTTGTTTCGTCTGCATTTGAAGCTATATCAATTATATCCCAAGTGATTGAAGCTACGTGATATGTTTGGCATGGATTTGTAGCTAAACATTCCACATCGCATTGATTTGCATTTCAATCATGTGTTTCGCATGGATTTGAAGCTATCTCGTTTCTTTCGTCTGCATTTGAAGCTATATCACTTATATCGCAAGTATCTGATGCTAAATCATTTGTTTCGCATGGATTCGAAGCTAAACCTTCTAAATCGCATTGATTTGAAGCTAAATCATGTGAATCGCTTGGCATTGAAGCTAACTCGTTTGTTTCGCCTGCATTTGAAGATATATAACTTGTATCGTATGTATTTGAAGAAAAATCATTTGGTTCGCATGGATTTGAAGCTAAACCTTCTACATCGCATTGATTTGCAGCTAAATCATGTGTTTCGCCTGGATTTGAATCTAAACCTTCTAAACCGAATTGATTTGAAGCTAAATCATGTGTGTGGCATGGACTTGAAGCTAACTCGTTTGTTTCGTCTGCATTTGATGCTATATCAATTATATCGCAAGTATCTTATGCTAAATCATTTGTTTCGCATGGATTTGAAGCTAAACCTTCTACATCGCATTGCTTTGAAGCTAAACCTTCTACATCGCATTGATTTGAAGCAAAACCTTCTACATCGCATTGATTTGAAGCTAAATCATGTGTGTCGCATGGATTTGAATCTATCTCGTTTGTTCCGTCTCCATTTGAAGCTATATCACTTATATCGCAAGTATCTGAATCTAAATCATTTGTTTCGCATGGATTTGAAGCTAAACCTTCTACATCGCATTGATTTGCAGTTCAATCATGTGTTTCGCATGGATTTGAAGCTAACTCATCTGTTTCGTCTGCATTTGAAGCTTTTTCACTTATATCCCAAGTGATTGAAGCTACGTGATGTGTTTGGCATGGATTTGTAGCTAAACATTCTACATCGCATTGATTTGCATTTCAATCATGTGTTTCGCATGGATTTGAAGCTATCTCGTTTCTTTCGTCTGCATTTGAAGCTATATCACTTATATCGGAAGTATCTGATGCTAAATCATTTGTTTCGCATGGATTCGAAGCTAAAGTTTCTACATCGCATTGATTTGCAGTTCAATCATGTGTTTCGCATGGATTTGAAGCTAAACCTTCTAAATCGCATTGATTTGAAGCTAAATCATGTGAATCGCTTGGCATTGAAGCTGACTCGTTTGTTTCGCCTGCATTTGAAGCTATATCACTTGTATCGTATGTATTTGAAGAAAAATCATTTGGTTCGCATGGATTTGAAGCTAAACCTTCTACATCGCATTGATTTGCAGCTAAATCATGTGTTTCGCCTGGATTTGAATCTAAACCTTCTAAACCGAATTGATTTGAAGCTAAATCATGTGTGTCGCATGGACTTGAAGCTAACTCGTTTGTTTCGTCTGCATTTGAAGCTATATCAATTATATCGCAAGTATCTTATGCTAAATCATTTGTTTCGCATGGATTTGAAGCTAAACCTTCTACATCGCATTGCTTTGAAGCTAAACCTTCTACATCGCATTGATTTGAAGCAAAACCTTCTACATCGCATTGATTTGAAGCTAAATCATGTGTGTCGCATGGATTTGAATCTATCTCGTTTGTTTCGTCTCCATTTGAAGCTATATCACTTATATCGCAAGTATCTGAATCTAAATCATTTGTTTCGCATGGATTTGAAGCTAAACCTTCTACATCGCATTGATTTGCAGTTCAATCATGTGTTTCGCATGGATTTGAAGCTAACTCATCTGTTTCGTCTGCATTTGAAGCTTTTTCACTTATATCCCAAGTGATTGAAGCTACGTGATGTGTTTGGCATGGGTTTGTAGCTAAACATTCTACATCGCATTGATTTGCATTTCAAGCATGTGTTTCGCATGGATTTGAAGCTATCTCGTTTCTTTCGTCTGCATTTGAAGCTATATCACTTATATCGGAAGTATCTGATGCTAAATCATTTGTTTCGCATGGATTCGAAGCTAAAGCTTCTACATCGCATTGATTTGCAGCTAAATCATGTGTTTCGCCTGGATTTGAATCTAAACCTTCTAAACCGAATTGGTTTGAAGCTAAATCATGTGTGTCGCATGGACTTGAAGCTAACTCGTTTGTTTCGTCTGCATTTGAAGCTATATCAATTATATCGCAAGTATCTTATGCTAAATCATTTGTTTCGCATGGATTTGAAGCTAAACCTTCTACATCGCATTGATTTGCAGCTAAATCATGTGTTTCGCCTGGATTTGAAGCTAACTCGTTTGCTTCACTTGCATTTGAAACTATATCACTTATATCGCAAGTATCTGATGCTAAATCATTTGTTCCGCATGAAATTGAAGGAAGCCTTCTACTTCGCATTGATTTGGAGCTAAATCATGTGTATCGCATGGATTTTGAAGCTAACTCGGTTATTTCGTCTGCATTTGAAGCTATATCACTTATATCACAAGTATCTGAACCTAAATCATATGTTTGGCACGGATTTGAAGCTAAACCTTCTACATAGCATTGATTTGCAGCTAAATCATGTGTTTCGCCTGGATTTGAATCTAAACCTTCTAAACCGAATTGATTTGAAGCTAAATCATGTGTTTCGCATGGATTTGATGCTAACTCGGTTGTTTCGTCTGCATTTGAAGCTATATCACTTATATCCCACGTTTTTGAAGCTAAATCATTTGTTTCGCATGGATTTTGAAGCTAAACCTTCTACATCGCATTGATTTGCAGCTAAATCATGTACTTCGCATGGATTTGAAGGTAAATCATTTGTCTCGCACGAATATGAAGCTAAAAGATGTGCTCCGCTTGAATTTTAAGCTATATCATGTGTTTCGCATGGAATTGAAGGTAACTTGTTTCGCCTGCATTTGTAGATATATCACTTGAATCGCAAGTATTTGAAAAGAAATCATTTGTTTCGAATGGATTTGAAGATAACTCGTTTGCTTCGCCTGCATTTGAAGCTATATCACTTGTTTCGAATGTATTTGAAGAAAAATCATTTGGTTCGCATGGATTTGAAGCTAAACCTTCTACATCGCATTGATTTGCAGCTAAATCATGTGTTTCGCCTGGATTTGAATCTAAACCTTCTAAACCGAATTGATTTGAAGCTAAATCATGTGTGTCGCATGGACTTGAAGCTAACTCATTTGTTTCGTCTGCATTTGAAGCTATATCAATTATATCGCAAGTATCTTATGCTAAATCATTTGTTTCGCATGGATTTGAAGCTAAACCTTCTACATCGCATTGCTTTGAAGCTAAACCTTTTACATCGCATTGATTTGAAGCAAAACCATCTACATCGCATTGATTTGAAGCTAAATCATGTGTGTCGCATGGATTTGAATCTATCTCGTTTGTTTCGTCTCCATTTGAAGCTATATCACTTATATCGCAAGTATCTGAATCTAAATCATTTGTTTCGCATGGATTTGAAGCTAAACCTTCTACATCGCATTGATTTGAAGCTAAATCATGTGAATCGCTTGGCATTGAAGCTAACTCGTTTGTTTCGCCTGCATTTGAAGCTATATCACTTGTATCGTATGAATTTGAAGAAAAATCATTTGGTTCGCATGGATTTGAAGCTAAACCTTCTACATCGCATTGATTTGCAGCTAAATCATGTGTTTCGCCTGGATTTGAATCTAAACCTTCTAAACCGAATTGATTTGAAGCTAAATCATGTGTGTCGCATGGACTTGAAGCTAACTCGTTTGTTTCGTCTGCATTTGAAGCTATATCAATTATATCCCAAGTGATTGAAGCTACGTGATATGTTTGGCATGGATTTGTAGCTAAACATTCCACATCGCATTGATTTGCATTTCAATCATGTGTTTCGCATGGATTTGAAGCTATCTCGTTTCTTTCGTCTGCATTTGAAGCTATATCACTTATATCGCAAGTATCTGATGCTAAATCATTTGTTTCGCATGGATTCGAAGCTAAACCTTCTAAATCGCATTGATTTGAAGCTAAATCATGTGAATCGCTTGGCATTGAAGCTAACTCGTTTGTTTCGCCTGCATTTGAAGATATATAACTTGTATCGTATGTATTTGAAGAAAAATCATTTGGTTCGCATGGATTTGAAGCTAAACCTTCTACATCGCATTGATTTGCAGCTAAATCATGTGTTTCGCCTGGATTTGAATCTAAACCTTCTAAACCGAATTGATTTGAAGCTAAATCATGTGTGTGGCATGGACTTGAAGCTAACTCGTTTGTTTCGTCTGCATTTGATGCTATATCAATTATATCGCAAGTATCTTATGCTAAATCATTTGTTTCGCATGGATTTGAAGCTAAACCTTCTACATCGCATTGCTTTGAAGCTAAACCTTCTACATCGCATTGATTTGAAGCAAAACCTTCTACATCGCATTGATTTGAAGCTAAATCATGTGTGTCGCATGGATTTGAATCTATCTCGTTTGTTCCGTCTCCATTTGAAGCTATATCACTTATATCGCAAGTATCTGAATCTAAATCATTTGTTTCGCATGGATTTGAAGCTAAACCTTCTACATCGCATTGATTTGCAGTTCAATCATGTGTTTCGCATGGATTTGAAGCTAACTCATCTGTTTCGTCTGCATTTGAAGCTTTTTCACTTATATCCCAAGTGATTGAAGCTACGTGATGTGTTTGGCATGGATTTGTAGCTAAACATTCTACATCGCATTGATTTGCATTTCAATCATGTGTTTCGCATGGATTTGAAGCTATCTCGTTTCTTTCGTCTGCATTTGAAGCTATATCACTTATATCGGAAGTATCTGATGCTAAATCATTTGTTTCGCATGGATTCGAAGCTAAAGTTTCTACATCGCATTGATTTGCAGTTCAATCATGTGTTTCGCATGGATTTGAAGCTAAACCTTCTAAATCGCATTGATTTGAAGCTAAATCATGTGAATCGCTTGGCATTGAAGCTGACTCGTTTGTTTCGCCTGCATTTGAAGCTATATCACTTGTATCGTATGTATTTGAAGAAAAATCATTTGGTTCGCATGGATTTGAAGCTAAACCTTCTACATCGCATTGATTTGCAGCTAAATCATGTGTTTCGCCTGGATTTGAATCTAAACCTTCTAAACCGAATTGATTTGAAGCTAAATCATGTGTGTCGCATGGACTTGAAGCTAACTCGTTTGTTTCGTCTGCATTTGAAGCTATATCAATTATATCGCAAGTATCTTATGCTAAATCATTTGTTTCGCATGGATTTGAAGCTAAACCTTCTACATCGCATTGCTTTGAAGCTAAACCTTCTACATCGCATTGATTTGAAGCAAAACCTTCTACATCGCATTGATTTGAAGCTAAATCATGTGTGTCGCATGGATTTGAATCTATCTCGTTTGTTTCGTCTCCATTTGAAGCTATATCACTTATATCGCAAGTATCTGAATCTAAATCATTTGTTTCGCATGGATTTGAAGCTAAACCTTCTACATCGCATTGATTTGCAGTTCAATCATGTGTTTCGCATGGATTTGAAGCTAACTCATCTGTTTCGTCTGCATTTGAAGCTTTTTCACTTATATCCCAAGTGATTGAAGCTACGTGATGTGTTTGGCATGGGTTTGTAGCTAAACATTCTACATCGCATTGATTTGCATTTCAAGCATGTGTTTCGCATGGATTTGAAGCTATCTCGTTTCTTTCGTCTGCATTTGAAGCTATATCACTTATATCGGAAGTATCTGATGCTAAATCATTTGTTTCGCATGGATTCGAAGCTAAAGCTTCTACATCGCATTGATTTGCAGCTAAATCATGTGTTTCGCCTGGATTTGAATCTAAACCTTCTAAACCGAATTGGTTTGAAGCTAAATCATGTGTGTCGCATGGACTTGAAGCTAACTCGTTTGTTTCGTCTGCATTTGAAGCTATATCAATTATATCGCAAGTATCTTATGCTAAATCATTTGTTTCGCATGGATTTGAAGCTAAACCTTCTACATCGCATTGATTTGCAGCTAAATCATGTGTTTCGCCTGGATTTGAAGCTAACTCGTTTGCTTCACTTGCATTTGAAACTATATCACTTATATCGCAAGTATCTGATGCTAAATCATTTGTTCCGCATGAAATTGAAGGAAGCCTTCTACTTCGCATTGATTTGGAGCTAAATCATGTGTATCGCATGGATTTTGAAGCTAACTCGGTTATTTCGTCTGCATTTGAAGCTATATCACTTATATCACAAGTATCTGAACCTAAATCATATGTTTGGCACGGATTTGAAGCTAAACCTTCTACATAGCATTGATTTGCAGCTAAATCATGTGTTTCGCCTGGATTTGAATCTAAACCTTCTAAACCGAATTGATTTGAAGCTAAATCATGTGTGTCGCATGGACTTGAAGCTAACTCGTTTGTTTCGTCTGCATTTGAAGCTATATCAATTATATCGCAAGTATCTTATGCTAAATCATTTGTTTCGCATGGATTTGAAGCTAAACCTTCTACATCGCATTGCTTTGAAGCTAAACCTTTTACATCGCATTGATTTGAAGCAAAACCATCTACATCGCATTGATTTGAAGCTAAATCATGTGTGTCGCATGGATTTGAATCTATCTCGTTTGTTTCGTCTCCATTTGAAGCTATATCACTTATATCGCAAGTATCTGAATCTAAATCATTTGTTTCGCATGGATTTGAAGCTAAACCTTCTACATCGCATTGATTTGAAGCTAAATCATGTGAATCGCTTGGCATTGAAGCTAACTCGTTTGTTTCGCCTGCATTTGAAGCTATATCACTTGTATCGTATGTATTTGAAGAAAAATCATTTGGTTCGCATGGATTTGAAGCTAAACCTTCTACATCGCATTGATTTGCAGCTAAATCATGTGTTTCGCCTGGATTTGAATCTAAACCTTCTAAACCGAATTGATTTGAAGCTAAATCATGTGTGTCGCATGGACTTGAAGCTAACTCGTTTGTTTCGTCTGCATTTGAAGCTATATCAATTATATCCCAAGTGATTGAAGCTACGTGATGTGTTTGGCTTGGATTTGTAGCTAAAGCTTCTACATCGCATTGATTTGCAGTTCAATCATGTGTTTCGCATGGATTTGAAGCTAAACCTTCTAAATCGCATTTATTTGAAGCTAAATCATGTGGATCGCTTGGCATTGAAGCTAACTCGTTTGTTTCGCCTGAATTTGAAGCTATATCACTTGTATCGTATGTATTTGAAGAAAAATCATTTGGTTCGCATGGATTTGAAGCTAAACCTTCTACATCGCATTGATTTGCAGCTAAATCATGTGTTTCGCCTGGATTTGAAGCTAACTCGATTGTTTCCCCTGCATTTGAAACTATATCACTTATATCGCAAGTATCTGATGCTAAATCATTTGTTCCGCATGAAATTGAAGGAAGCCTTCTACTTCGCATTGATTTGGAGCTAAATCATGTGTATCGCATGGATTTTGAAGCTAACTCGGTTGTTTCGTCTGCATTTGAAGCTATATCACTTATATCACAAGTATCTGAACCTAAATCATATGTTTCGCATGGATTTGAAGCTAAACCTTCTACATAGCATTGATTTGCGGCTAAATCATGTGTTTCGCATTGATTTAAAGGTAACTCGTTAGTTTCGCCTGAATTTGAAGCTATATCACTTATATCTCATTTATCTGAACATAAAGCATTTGTTTCGCATGGATTTGAAGCTAAGCCTTCTATTTCGAATGTACTTAAAGCTAAATGATGTGTATCGCATGGATTTTGAAACTAACTCGATTGATTCGCCTGCATTAGAAGCTATATCACTTACATCGCAGGTATCTGAAGCTAAATCATTTGTTTAGCATGGATTTGAAGATAAGGCTTATACATCGCATCTATTTGAAGCTAAATGATGTGTATCGCATGGATTCTGAAGCTAACTCGTTTGATTCGTCTGCATTTGAAGCTATATCACTTATATCCCAAGTTTTTGAAGCTAAATCATTTGTTTCGCATGGATTTTGAAGCTAAACCTTCTACATCGCATTGATTTGCAGCTAAATCATGTGTATCGCATGGATTTTGAAGCTAACTCGGTTGTTTCGTCTGCATTTGAAGCTATATCACTTATATCGCAATTATCTGAACATAAAGCATTTGTTTCGCATGGATTTGAAGCTAAGCTTTCTATTTCGCATGTATTTAAAGCTAAATGATGTGTATCGCATGGATTTTGAAACTAACTCGATTGATTCGCCTGCATTTGAAGCTATATAACTTACATCGCAGGTATCTGAAGCTAAAACATTTGTTTAGCATGGATTTGAAGCTAAGGCTTATACATCGCATCTATTTGAAGCTAAATGATGTGTATCGCATGGATTTTGAAGCTAACTCGTTTGATTCGTCTGCATTTGAAGCTATATCACTTATATCCCAAGTTTTTGAAGCTAAATCATTTGTTTCGCATGGATTTTGAAGCTAAACCTTCTACATCGCATTGATTTGCTGCTAAATCATGTGCTTCGCTTGGATTTGAAGCTAATTCGTTTGTTTCGTCTGCATTTGAAACTATGTCACTTATATCGCAAGTATGTCAAGTTAAATCATTGATTTCGCATGGTTTTGAAGCTAAACCTTCTACATCGCATTGATTTGCTGCTAAATCATGTGTTTCGCTTGGATTTGAAGCTAATTCGTTTGTTTCGTCTGCATATAAAGCTATGCCACTTATATTGCAAGTATCTGAAGCTAAATCATTGGCTTCGCATGGATTTGAAGCTAAACCTTCTACATCGCATTGATTTGCTGCTAAATCATGTGTTTCGCATGGATTTAAGCTAACTCGTTTGTTTCGTCTGCATTTGAAACTATGTCACTTATATCGCAAGTATCTGAAGTTAAATCATTGGTTTCGCATGGATTTGAAGCTACACCTTCTACATGTCATTGATTTGCTGCTAAATCATGTGTTTCGCATGGATTTGAATCTAATTCGTTTGTTTCGTCTGCATATAAAGCTATGTCACTTATATCGCAAGTATCTGAAGCTAAATCATTGGTTTCGCATGAATTTGAAGCTAACTCGTTTCTTTCGTCTGCATTTGAAACTATGTCACTTATATCGAATGTATCTGAAGCTAAATCATTGGTTTCGCATAGATTTGAAGCTAAACCTTCTACATCGCATTGATTTGCTGCTAAATCATTTGTTTCGAAATGGATTTTAAGCTAACTCGTTTGTTTCGTCTGCATTTGAAACTATGACACTTATATCGCAAGTATCTCAAGTTAAATCATTGATTTCGCATGGTTTTGAAGCTAAACCTTCTACATCGCATTGATTTGCTGCTAAATCATGTGTTTCGCCTGGATTTGAATCTAAACCTTCTAAACCGAATTGATTTGAAGCTAAATCATGTGTGTCGCATGGACTTGAATCTAACTCGTTTGTTTCGTCTGCATTTGAAGCTATATCAATTATATCGCAAGTATCTTATGCTAAATCATTTGTTTCGCATGGATTTGAAGCTAAACCTTCTACATCGCATTGTTTTGAAGCTAAACCTTCTACATCGCATTGATTTGAAGCAAAACCTTCTACATCGCATTAATTTGCAGTTCAATCATGTGTTTCGCATGGATTTGAAGCTAACTCATCTGTTTCGTCTGCATTTGAAGCTTTTTCACTTATATCCCAAGTGATTGAAGCTACGTGATGTGTTTGGCATGGATTTGTAGCTAAACATTCTACATCGCATTGATTTGCATTTCAATCATGTGTTTCGCATGGATTTGAAGCTATCTCGTTTCTTTCGTCTGCATTTGAAGCTATATCACTTATATCGGAAGTATCTGATGCTAAATCATTTGTTTCGCATGGATTCGAAGCTAAAGCTTCTACATCGTATTGATTTGCAGTTCAATCATGTGTTTCGCATGGATTTGAAGCTAAACCTTCTAAATCGCATTGATTTGAAGCTAAATCATGTGAATCGCCTGGCATTGAAGCTAACTCGTTTGTTTCGCCTGCATTTGAAGCTATATCACTTGTATCGTATGTATTTGAAGAAAAATCATTTGGTTCGCATGGATTTGAAGCTAAACCTTCTACATCGCATTGATTTGCAGCTAAATCATGTGTTTCGCCTGGATTTGAAGCTAACTCGATTGTTTCCCCTGCATTTGAAACTATATCACTTATATCGCAAGTATCTGATGCTAAATCATTTGTTCCGCATGAAATTGAAGGAAGCCATCTACTTCGCATTGATTTGGAGATAAATCATGTGTATCGCATGGATTTTGAAGCTAACTCGGTTGTTTCGTCTGCATTTGAAGCTATATCACTTATATCCCAAGTTTTTGAAGCTAAATCATTTGTTTCGCATGGATTTTGAAGCTAAACCTTCTACATCGCATTGATTTGCAGCCAAATCATGTACTTCGCATGGATTTGAAGGTAAATCATTTGTCTCGCACGAATATGAAGCTAAAAGATGTGCTTCGCTTGAATTTTAAGCTATATCATGTGTTTCGCATGGAATTGAAGGTAACTTGTTTCGCCTGCATTTGTAGCTATATCACTTGAATCGCGAGTATTTGAAAAAAAATCAGTTGTTTCGAATGGATTTGAAGCCAACTCGTTTGCTTCGCATGCATTTGAAGCTATATCACTTGTTTCGAATGTATTTGAAGAAAAATCATTTGGTTCACATGGATTTGAAGCTAAACCTTCTACATCGCATTGATTTGCAGCTAAATCATGAGTTTCGCCTGGATTTTGAAGCTAACTCGGTTGTTTCGTATGCATTTGAAGCTATATCACTTATATCACAAGTATCTGAACCTAAATCATATGTTTCGCATGGATTTGAAGCTAAACCTTCTACATAGCATTGATTTGCAGGTTGAATCATGTGTTTCGCATGGATTTGAAGATAACTCGATTGTTTCCCCTGCATTTGAAACTATATCACTTATATCGCAAGTATCTGATGCTAAATCATTTGTTCCGCATGAAATTGAAGGAAGCCTTCTACTTCGCATTGATTTGAAGCTAAATCATGTGTATCGCATGGATTTTGAAGCCAACTCGGTTGTTTCGTCTGCATTTGAAGCTATATCACTTATATCACAAGTATCTGAACCTAAATCATATGTTTCGCATGGATTTGAAACTAAACCTTCTACATAGCATTGATTTGCAGCTAAATCATGTGTTTCGCATTGATTTAAAGGTAACTCGTTAGTTTCGCCTGAATTTGAAGCTATATCACTTATATCGCAATTATCTGAACATAAAGCATTTGTTTCGCATGGATTTGAAGCTAAGCCTTCTATTTCGCATGTATTTAAAGCTAAATGATGTGTATCGCATGGATTTTGAAACTAACTCGATTGATTCGCCTGCATTTGAAGCTATATAACTTACATCGCAGGTATCTGAAGCTAAATCATTTGTTTAGCATGGATTTGAAGCTAAGGCTTATACATCGCATCTATTTGAAGCTAAATGATGTGTATCGCATGGATTCTGAAGCTAACTCGTTTGATTCGTCTGCATTTGAAGCTATATCACTTATATCCCAAGTTTTTGAAGCTAAATCATTTGTTTCGCATGGATTTTGAAGCTAAACCTTCTACATCGCATTGATTTGCTGCTAAATCATGTGTTTCGCTTGGATTTGAAGCTGATTCGTTTGTTTCGTCTGCATTTGAAACTATGTCACTTATATCGCAAGTATGTCAAGTTAAATCATTGATTTCGCATGGTTTTGAAGCCAAACCTTCTACATCGCATTGATTTGCAGCTAAATCATGTGTTTCGCCTGGATTTGAAGCTAACTCGATTGTTTCCCCTGCATTTGACACTATATCACTTATATCGCAAGTATCTGATGCTAAATCATTTGTTCCGCATGAAATTGAAGGAAGCCTTCTACTTCGCATTGATTTGGAGCTAAATCATGTGTATCGCATCGATTTTGAAGCTAACTCGGTTGTTTCGTCTGCATTTGAAGCTATATCACTTATATCGCAAGTATCTGAACCTAAATCATATGTTTCGCATGGATTTGAAGCTAAACCTTCTACATAGCATTGATTTGCAGCTAAATCATGTGTTTCGCATTGATTTAAAGGTAACTCGTTAGTTTCGTCTGAATTTGAAACTATATCACTTATATCTCATTTATCTGAACATAAAGCATTTGTTTAGCATGGATTTGAAGCTAAGCCTTCTATTTCGAATGTACTTAAAGCTAAATGATGTGTATCGCATGGATTTTGAAACTAACTCGATTGATTCGCCTGCATTTGAAGCTATATCACTTACATCGGAAGTATCTGATGCTAAATCATTTGTTTCGCATGGATTCGAAGCTAAAGTTTCTACATCGCATTGATTTGCAGTTCAATCATGTGTTTCGCATGGATTTGAAGCTAAACCTTCTAAATCGCATTGATTTGAAGCTAAATCATGTGAATCGCTTGGCATTGAAGCTGACTCGTTTGTTTCGCCTGCATTTGAAGCTATATCACTTGTATCGTATGTATTTGAAGAAAAATCATTTGGTTCGCATGGATTTGAAGCTAAACCTTCTACATCGCATTGATTTGCAGCTAAATCATGTGTTTCGCCTGGATTTGAATCTAAACCTTCTAAACCGAATTGATTTGAAGCTAAATCATGTGTGTCGCATGGACTTGAAGCTAACTCGTTTGTTTCGTCTGCATTTGAAGCTATATCAATTATATCGCAAGTATCTTATGCTAAATCATTTGTTTCGCATGGATTTGAAGCTAAACCTTCTACATCGCATTGCTTTGAAGCTAAACCTTCTACATCGCATTGATTTGAAGCAAAACCTTCTACATCGCATTGATTTGAAGCTAAATCATGTGTGTCGCATGGATTTGAATCTATCTCGTTTGTTTCGTCTCCATTTGAAGCTATATCACTTATATCGCAAGTATCTGAATCTAAATCATTTGTTTCGCATGGATTTGAAGCTAAACCTTCTACATCGCATTGATTTGCAGTTCAATCATGTGTTTCGCATGGATTTGAAGCTAACTCATCTGTTTCGTCTGCATTTGAAGCTTTTTCACTTATATCCCAAGTGATTGAAGCTACGTGATGTGTTTGGCATGGGTTTGTAGCTAAACATTCTACATCGCATTGATTTGCATTTCAAGCATGTGTTTCGCATGGATTTGAAGCTATCTCGTTTCTTTCGTCTGCATTTGAAGCTATATCACTTATATCGGAAGTATCTGATGCTAAATCATTTGTTTCGCATGGATTCGAAGCTAAAGCTTCTACATCGCATTGATTTGCAGCTAAATCATGTGTTTCGCCTGGATTTGAATCTAAACCTTCTAAACCGAATTGGTTTGAAGCTAAATCATGTGTGTCGCATGGACTTGAAGCTAACTCGTTTGTTTCGTCTGCATTTGAAGCTATATCAATTATATCGCAAGTATCTTATGCTAAATCATTTGTTTCGCATGGATTTGAAGCTAAACCTTCTACATCGCATTGATTTGCAGCTAAATCATGTGTTTCGCCTGGATTTGAAGCTAACTCGTTTGCTTCACTTGCATTTGAAACTATATCACTTATATCGCAAGTATCTGATGCTAAATCATTTGTTCCGCATGAAATTGAAGGAAGCCTTCTACTTCGCATTGATTTGGAGCTAAATCATGTGTATCGCATGGATTTTGAAGCTAACTCGGTTATTTCGTCTGCATTTGAAGCTATATCACTTATATCACAAGTATCTGAACCTAAATCATATGTTTGGCACGGATTTGAAGCTAAACCTTCTACATAGCATTGATTTGCAGCTAAATCATGTGTTTCGCCTGGATTTGAATCTAAACCTTCTAAACCGAATTGATTTGAAGCTAAATCATGTGTGTCGCATGGACTTGAAGCTAACTCGTTTGTTTCGTCTGCATTTGAAGCTATATCAATTATATCGCAAGTATCTTATGCTAAATCATTTGTTTCGCATGGATTTGAAGCTAAACCTTCTACATCGCATTGCTTTGAAGCTAAACCTTTTACATCGCATTGATTTGAAGCAAAACCATCTACATCGCATTGATTTGAAGCTAAATCATGTGTGTCGCATGGATTTGAATCTATCTCGTTTGTTTCGTCTCCATTTGAAGCTATATCACTTATATCGCAAGTATCTGAATCTAAATCATTTGTTTCGCATGGATTTGAAGCTAAACCTTCTACATCGCATTGATTTGAAGCTAAATCATGTGAATCGCTTGGCATTGAAGCTAACTCGTTTGTTTCGCCTGCATTTGAAGCTATATCACTTGTATCGTATGTATTTGAAGAAAAATCATTTGGTTCGCATGGATTTGAAGCTAAACCTTCTACATCGCATTGATTTGCAGCTAAATCATGTGTTTCGCCTGGATTTGAATCTAAACCTTCTAAACCGAATTGATTTGAAGCTAAATCATGTGTGTCGCATGGACTTGAAGCTAACTCGTTTGTTTCGTCTGCATTTGAAGCTATATCAATTATATCCCAAGTGATTGAAGCTACGTGATGTGTTTGGCTTGGATTTGTAGCTAAAGCTTCTACATCGCATTGATTTGCAGTTCAATCATGTGTTTCGCATGGATTTGAAGCTAAACCTTCTAAATCGCATTTATTTGAAGCTAAATCATGTGGATCGCTTGGCATTGAAGCTAACTCGTTTGTTTCGCCTGAATTTGAAGCTATATCACTTGTATCGTATGTATTTGAAGAAAAATCATTTGGTTCGCATGGATTTGAAGCTAAACCTTCTACATCGCATTGATTTGCAGCTAAATCATGTGTTTCGCCTGGATTTGAAGCTAACTCGATTGTTTCCCCTGCATTTGAAACTATATCACTTATATCGCAAGTATCTGATGCTAAATCATTTGTTCCGCATGAAATTGAAGGAAGCCTTCTACTTCGCATTGATTTGGAGCTAAATCATGTGTATCGCATGGATTTTGAAGCTAACTCGGTTGTTTCGTCTGCATTTGAAGCTATATCACTTATATCACAAGTATCTGAACCTAAATCATATGTTTCGCATGGATTTGAAGCTAAACCTTCTACATAGCATTGATTTGCGGCTAAATCATGTGTTTCGCATTGATTTAAAGGTAACTCGTTAGTTTCGCCTGAATTTGAAGCTATATCACTTATATCTCATTTATCTGAACATAAAGCATTTGTTTCGCATGGATTTGAAGCTAAGCCTTCTATTTCGAATGTACTTAAAGCTAAATGATGTGTATCGCATGGATTTTGAAACTAACTCGATTGATTCGCCTGCATTAGAAGCTATATCACTTACATCGCAGGTATCTGAAGCTAAATCATTTGTTTAGCATGGATTTGAAGATAAGGCTTATACATCGCATCTATTTGAAGCTAAATGATGTGTATCGCATGGATTCTGAAGCTAACTCGTTTGATTCGTCTGCATTTGAAGCTATATCACTTATATCCCAAGTTTTTGAAGCTAAATCATTTGTTTCGCATGGATTTTGAAGCTAAACCTTCTACATCGCATTGATTTGCAGCTAAATCATGTGTATCGCATGGATTTTGAAGCTAACTCGGTTGTTTCGTCTGCATTTGAAGCTATATCACTTATATCGCAATTATCTGAACATAAAGCATTTGTTTCGCATGGATTTGAAGCTAAGCTTTCTATTTCGCATGTATTTAAAGCTAAATGATGTGTATCGCATGGATTTTGAAACTAACTCGATTGATTCGCCTGCATTTGAAGCTATATAACTTACATCGCAGGTATCTGAAGCTAAATCATTTGTTTAGCATGGATTTGAAGCTAAGGCTTATACATCGCATCTATTTGAAGCTAAATGATGTGTATCGCATGGATTTTGAAGCTAACTCGTTTGATTCGTCTGCATTTGAAGCTATATCACTTATATCCCAAGTTTTTGAAGCTAAATCATTTGTTTCGCATGGATTTTGAAGCTAAACCTTCTACATCGCATTGATTTGCTGCTAAATCATGTGCTTCGCTTGGATTTGAAGCTAATTCGTTTGTTTCGTCTGGATTTGAAACTATGTCACTTATATCGCAAGTATGTCAAGTTAAATCATTGATTTCGCATGGTTTTGAAGCTAAACCTTCTACATCGCATTGATTTGCTGCTAAATCATGTGTTTCGCTTGGATTTGAAGCTAATTCGTTTGTTTCGTCTGCATATAAAGCTATGCCACTTATATTGCAAGTATCTGAAGCTAAATCATTGGCTTCGCATGGATTTGAAGCTAAACCTTCTACATCGCATTGATTTGCTGCTAAATCATGTGTTTCGCATGGATTTAAGCTAACTCGTTTGTTTCGTCTGCATTTGAAACTATGTCACTTATATCGCAAGTATCTGAAGTTAAATCATTGGTTTCGCATGGATTTGAAGCTACACCTTCTACATGTCATTGATTTGCTGCTAAATCATGTGTTTCGCATGGATTTGAATCTAATTCGTTTGTTTCGTCTGCATATAAAGCTATGTCACTTATATCGCAAGTATCTGAAGCTAAATCATTGGTTTCGCATGAATTTGAAGCTAACTCGTTTCTTTCGTCTGCATTTGAAACTATGTCACTTATATCGAATGTATCTGAAGCTAAATCATTGGTTTCGCATAGATTTGAAGCTAAACCTTCTACATCGCATTGATTTGCTGCTAAATCATTTGTTTCGAAATGGATTTTAAGCTAACTCGTTTGTTTCGTCTGCATTTGAAACTATGACACTTATATCGCAAGTATCTCAAGTTAAATCATTGATTTCGCATGGTTTTGAAGCTAAACCTTCTACATCGCATTGATTTGCTGCTAAATCATGTGTTTCGCCTGGATTTGAATCTAAACCTTCTAAACCGAATTGATTTGAAGCTAAATCATGTGTGTCGCATGGACTTGAATCTAACTCGTTTGTTTCGTCTGCATTTGAAGCTATATCAATTATATCGCAAGTATCTTATGCTAAATCATTTGTTTCGCATGGATTTGAAGCTAAACCTTCTACATCGCATTGTTTTGAAGCTAAACCTTCTACATCGCATTGATTTGAAGCAAAACCTTCTACATCGCATTAATTTGCAGTTCAATCATGTGTTTCGCATGGATTTGAAGCTAACTCATCTGTTTCGTCTGCATTTGAAGCTTTTTCACTTATATCCCAAGTGATTGAAGCTACGTGATGTGTTTGGCATGGATTTGTAGCTAAACATTCTACATCGCATTGATTTGCATTTCAATCATGTGTTTCGCATGGATTTGAAGCTATATCGTTTCTTTCGTCTGCATTTGAAGCTATATCACTTATATCGGAAGTATCTGATGCTAAATCATTTGTTTCGCATGGATTCGAAGCTAAAGCTTCTACATCGTATTGATTTGCAGTTCAATCATGTGTTTCGCATGGATTTGAAGCTAAACCTTCTAAATCGCATTGATTTGAAGCTAAATCATGTGAATCGCTTGGCATTGAAGCTAACTCGTTTGTTTCGCCTGCATTTGAAGCTATATCACTTGTATCGTATGTATTTGAAGAAAAATCATTTGGTTCGCATGGATTTGAAGCTAAACCTTCTACATCGCATTGATTTGCAGCTAAATCATGTGTTTCGCCTGGATTTGAAGCTAACTCGATTGTTTCCCCTGCATTTGAAACTATATCACTTATATCGCAAGTATCTGATGCTAAATCATTTGTTCCGCATGAAATTGAAGGAAGCCATCTACTTCGCATTGATTTGGAGATAAATCATGTGTATCGCATGGATTTTGAAGCTAACTCGGTTGTTTCGTCTGCATTTGAAGCTATATCACTTATATCCCAAGTTTTTGAAGCTAAATCATTTGTTTCGCATGGATTTTGAAGCTAAACCTTCTACATCGCATTGATTTGCAGCCAAATCATGTACTTCGCATGGATTTGAAGGTAAATCATTTGTCTCGCACGAATATGAAGCTAAAAGATGTGCTTCGCTTGAATTTTAAGCTATATCATGTGTTTCGCATGGAATTGAAGGTAACTTGTTTCGCCTGCATTTGTAGCTATATCACTTGAATCGCGAGTATTTGAAAAAAAATCAGTTGTTTCGAATGGATTTGAAGCCAACTCGTTTGCTTCGCATGCATTTGAAGCTATATCACTTGTTTCGAATGTATTTGAAGAAAAATCATTTGGTTCACATGGATTTGAAGCTAAACCTTCTACATCGCATTGATTTGCAGCTAAATCATGAGTTTCGCCTGGATTTTGAAGCTAACTCGGTTGTTTCGTATGCATTTGAAGCTATATCACTTATATCACAAGTATCTGAACCTAAATCATATGTTTCGCATGGATTTGAAGCTAAACCTTCTACATAGCATTGATTTGCAGGTTGAATCATGTGTTTCGCATGGATTTGAAGATAACTCGATTGTTTCCCCTGCATTTGAAACTATATCACTTATATCGCAAGTATCTGATGCTAAATCATTTGTTCCGCATGAAATTGAAGGAAGCCTTCTACTTCGCATTGATTTGAAGCTAAATCATGTGTATCGCATGGATTTTGAAGCCAACTCGGTTGTTTCGTCTGCATTTGAAGCTATATCACTTATATCACAAGTATCTGAACCTAAATCATATGTTTCGCATGGATTTGAAACTAAACCTTCTACATAGCATTGATTTGCAGCTAAATCATGTGTTTCGCATTGATTTAAAGGTAACTCGTTAGTTTCGCCTGAATTTGAAGCTATATCACTTATATCGCAATTATCTGAACATAAAGCATTTGTTTCGCATGGATTTGAAGCTAAGCCTTCTATTTCGCATGTATTTAAAGCTAAATGATGTGTATCGCATGGATTTTGAAACTAACTCGATTGATTCGCCTGCATTTGAAGCTATATAACTTACATCGCAGGTATCTGAAGCTAAATCATTTGTTTAGCATGGATTTGAAGCTAAGGCTTATACATCGCATCTATTTGAAGCTAAATGATGTGTATCGCATGGATTCTGAAGCTAACTCGTTTGATTCGTCTGCATTTGAAGCTATATCACTTATATCCCAAGTTTTTGAAGCTAAATCATTTGTTTCGCATGGATTTTGAAGCTAAACCTTCTACATCGCATTGATTTGCTGCTAAATCATGTGTTTCGCTTGGATTTGAAGCTGATTCGTTTGTTTCGTCTGCATTTGAAACTATGTCACTTATATCGCAAGTATGTCAAGTTAAATCATTGATTTCGCATGGTTTTGAAGCTAAACCTTCTACATCGCATTGATTTGCAGCTAAATCATGTGTTTCGCCTGGATTTGAAGCTAACTCGATTGTTTCCCCTGCATTTGACACTATATCACTTATATCGCAAGTATCTGATGCTAAATCATTTGTTCCGCATGAAATTGAAGGAAGCCTTCTACTTCGCATTGATTTGGAGCTAAATCATGTGTATCGCATCGATTTTGAAGCTAACTCGTTTGTTTCGTCTGCATTTGAAGCTATATCACTTATATCGCAAGTATCTGAACCTAAATCATATGTTTCGCATGGATTTGAAGCTAAACCTTCTACATAGCATTGATTTGCAGCTAAATCATGTGTTTCGCATTGATTTAAAGGTAACTCGTTAGTTTCGTCTGAATTTGAAACTATATCACTTATATCTCATTTATCTGAACATAAAGCATTTGTTTAGCATGGATTTGAAGCTAAGCCTTCTATTTCGAATGTACTTAAAGCTAAATGATGTGTATCGCATGGATTTTGAAACTAACTCGATTGATTCGCCTGCATTTGAAGCTATATCACTTACATCGCAGGTATCTGAAGTTAAATCATTTGTTTAGCATGGATTTGAAGCTAAGGCTTATACATCGTATCTATTTGAAGCTAAATGATGTGTATCGCATGGATTCTGAAGCTAACTCGTTTGATTCGTCTGCATTTGAAGCTATATCACTTATATCCCAAGTTTTTGAAGCTAAATCATTTGTTTCGCATGGATTTTGAAGCTAAACCTTCTACATCGCATTGATTTGCAGCTAAATCATGTGTTTCGCAAGGATTTGAAGCTAACTCAATTGTTTCCCCTGCATTTGAAACTATATGACTTATATCGCAAGTATCTGATGCTAAATCATTTGTTCCGCATGAAATTGAGGCTAAGCCTTCTACATCGCATTGATTTGAATCTAAATCATGTGTATCGCATGGATTTTGAAGCTAACTCGGTTGTTTCGTCTGCATTTGAAGCTATATCACTTATATCACAAGTATCTGAACCTAAATCGTATGTTTCGCATGGATTTGAAGCTAAACCTTCTTCATCGCATTGATTTGCAGTTCAATCATGTGTTTCGCATGGACTTGAAGCTATCTCGTTTCTTTCGTCTGCATTTGAAGCTATATCACTTATATCGGAAGTATCTGATGGTAAATCATTTGTTTCGCATTGATTTGAAGCTAAATCATGTGAATCGCTCGGCATTGAAGCTAACTCGTTTGTTTCGCCTGAATTTGAAGCTATATCACTTGTATCGTATGTATTTGAAGAAAAATCATTTGGTTCGCATGGATTTGAAGCTAAACCTTCTACATCGCATTGATTTGAATCTAAATCATGTGTATCGCATGGATTTTGATGCTAACTCGGTTGATTCGTCTGCATTTGAAGCTATATCACTTATATCACAAGTATCTGAACCTAAATCGTATGTTTCGCATGGATTTGAAACTAAACCTTCTACATCGCATTGATTTGCAGCTAAATCATGTACTTCGCATGGATTTGAAGGTAAATCATTTGTCTCGCACGAATATGAAGCTAAAAGATGTGCTCCGCTTGAATTTTAAGCTATATCATGTATTTCGCATGGAATTGAAGGTAACTTGTTTCGCCTGCATTTGTAGCTATATCACTTGAATCGCAAGTATTTGAAAAGAAATCATTTGTTTCGAATGGATTTGAAGCTAACTCGTTTGCTTCGCCTGCATTTGAAGCTATATCACTTGTTTCGAATGTATTTGAAGAAAAATCATTTGGTTCGCATGGATTTGAAGCTAAACCTTCTACATCGCATTGATTTGCAGTTAAATCATGTGTTTCGTCTGGATTTGAATCTAAACCTTCTAAACCGAATTGATTTGAAGCTAAATCATGTGTGTCGCATGGACTTGAAGCTAACTCGTTTGTTTCGCCTGCATTTGAAGCTATATCAATTATATCGCAAGTATCTGATGCTAAATCATTTGTTTCGCATGGATTTGACGCTAAATCTTCTACATCGGATTGATTTGCAGCTAAACCTTCTACATCGCATTGATTTGAAGATAAATCATGTGATTCGCTTGGCTTTGAAGCTAACTCGTTCGTTTCGTCTGCATTTGAAGCTATATCACATATATCCCATGTGTATGAAGCTAAATCATGTGTTTCGCATGGATTTGAAGCTAAAACATCTAGATCGCATTGATTTGAAGCTACATCATGAGTTTCGCATGGAATAGAAGCTAGATCTTCTACATCGCATTGATTTCCAGCTGAGTCATGTGTTACAGATGGATTTGAAGCTAACTCATCTGTTTCGTCTGCATTTGAAGCTTTTTCACTTATATCCCAAGTGATTGAAGCTACGTGATGTGTTTGGCATGGATTTGTAGCTAAACATTCCACATCGCATTGATTTGCATTTCAATCATGTGTTTCGCATGGATTTGAAGCTATCTCGTTTCTTTCGTCTGCATTTGAAGCTATATCACTAATATCGCAAGTATCTGATGCTAAATCATTTGTTTCGCATGGATTCGAAGCTAGACGTTCTAAATCGCATTGATTTGAAGCTAAATCATGTGAATCGCTTGGCATTGAAGCTAACTCGTTTGTTTCGCCTGCATTTGAAGATATATAACTTGTATCGTATGTATTTGAAGAAAAATCATTTGGTTTGCATGGATCTGAAGCTAAACCTTCTACATCGCATTGATTTGCAGCTAAATCATGTGTTTCGCCTGGATTTGAATCTAAACCTTCTAAACCGAATTGATTTGAAGCTAAATCATGTGTGTCGCATGGACTTGAAGCTAACTCGTTTGTTTCGTCTGCATTTGAAGCTATATCAATTATATCGCAAGTATCTTATGCTAAATCATTTGTTTCGCATGGATTTGAAGCTAAACCTTCTACATCGCATTGCTTTGAAGCTAAACCTTCTACATCGCATTGATTTGAAGCAAAACCTTCTACATCGCATTGATTTGAAGCTAAATCATGTGTGTCTCATGGATTTGAATCTATCTCGTTTGTTTCGTCTCCATTTCAAGCTATATCACTTATATCGCAAGTATCTGAATCTAAATCATTTTTTTCGCATGGATTTGAAGCTAAACCTTCTACATCGCATTGATTTGCAGTTCAATCATGTGTTTCGCATGGATTTGAAGCTAACTCATCTGTTTCGTCTGCATTTCAAGCTTTTTCACTTATATCCCAAGTGATTGAAGCTACGTGATGTGTTTGGCATGGATTTGTAGCTAAACATTCTACATCGCATTGATTTGCATTTCAATCATGTGTTTCGCATGGATTTGAAGCTATCTCGTTTCTTTCGTCTGCATTTGAAGCTATATCACTTATATCGGAAGTATCTGATGCTAAATCATTTGTTTCGCATGGATTCGAAGCTAAAGCTTCTACATCGCATTGATTTGCAGTTCAATCATGTGTTTCGCATGGATTTGAAGCTAAACCTTCTAAATCGCATTGATTTGAAGCTAAATCATGTGAATCGCTTGGCATTGAAGCTAACTCGTTTGTTTCGCCTGCATTTGAAGCTATATCACTTGTATCGTATGTATTTGAAGAAAAATCATTTGGTTCGCATGGATTTGAAGCTAAACCTTCTACATCGCATTGATTTGCAGCTAAATCATGTGTTTCGCCTGGATTTGAAGCTAACTCGATTGTTTCCCCTGCATTTGAAACTATATCACTTATATCGCAAGTATCTGATGCTAAATCATTTGTTCCGCATGAAATTGAAGGAAGCCTTCTACTTCGCATTGATTTGGAGATAAATCATGTGTATCGCATGGATTTTGAAGCTAACTCGGTTGTTTCGTCTGCATTTGAAGCTATATCACTTATATCCCAAGTTTTTGAAGCTAAATCATTTGTTTCGCATGGATTTTGAAGCTAAACCTTCTACATCGCATTGATTTGCAGCTAAATCATGTACTTCGCATGGATTTGAAGGTAAATCATTTGTCTCGCACGAATATGAAGCTAAAAGATGTGCTTCGCTTGAATTTTAAGCTATATCATGTGTTTCGCATGGAATTGTAGGTAACTTGTTTCGCCTGCATTTGTAGCTATATCACTTGAATCGCAAGTATTTGAAAAAAAATCAGTTGTTTCGAATGGATTTGAAGCCAACTCGTTTGCTTCGCCTGCATTTGAAGCTATATCACTTGTTTCGAATGTATTTGAAGAAAAATCATTTGGTTCGCATGGATTTTGAAGCTAAACCTTCTACATCGCATTGATTTGCTGCTAAATCATGTGTTTCGCTTGGATTTGAAGCTAATTCGTTTGTTTCGTCTGCATTTGAAACTATGTCACTTATATCGCAAGTATGTCAAGTTAAATCATTGATTTCGCATGGTTTTGAAGCTAAACCTTCTACATCGCATTGATTTGCAGCTAAATCATGTGTTTCGCCTGGATTTGAAGCTAACTCGATTGTTTCCCCTGCATTTGACACTATATCACTTATATCGCAAGTATCTGATGCTAAATCATTTGTTCCGCATGAAATTGAAGGAAGCCTTCTACTTCGCATTGATTTGGAGCTAAATCATGTGTATCGCATGGATTTTGAAGCTAACTCGGTTGTTTCGTCTGCATTTGAAGCTATATCACTTATATCGCAAGTATCTGAACCTAAATCATATGTTTCGCATGGATTTGAAGCTAAACCTTCTACATAGCATTGATTTGCAGCTAAATCATGTGTTTCGCATTGATTTAAAGGTAACTCGTTAGTTTCGTCTGAATTTGAAGCTATATCACTTATATCTCATTTATCTGAACATAAAGCATTTGTTTAGCATGGATTTGAAGCTAAGCCTTCTATTTCGAATGTACTTAAAGCTAAATGATGTGTATCGCATGGATTTTGAAACTAACTCGATTGATTCGCCTGCATTTGAAGCTATATCACTTACATCGAAGGTATCTGAAGTTAAATCATTTGTTTAGCATGGATTTGAAGCTAAGGCTTATACATCGCATCTATTTGAAGCTAAATGATGTGTATGGCATGGATTCTGAAGCTAACTCGTTTGTTTCGTCTGCATTTCAAGCTTTTTCACTTATATCCCAAGTGATTGAAGCTACGTGATGTGTTTGGCATGGATTTGTAGCTAAACATTCTACATCGCATTGATTTGCATTTCAATCATGTGTTTCGCATGGATTTGAAGCTATCTCGTTTCTTTCGTCTGCATTTGAAGCTATATCACTTATATCGGAAGTATCTGATGCTAAATCATTTGTTTCGCATGGATTCGAAGCTAAAGCTTCTACATCGCATTGATTTGCAGTTCAATCATGTGTTTCGCATGGATTTGAAGCTAAACCTTCTAAATCGCATTGATTTGAAGCTAAATCATGTGAATCGCTTGGCATTGAAGCTAACTCGTTTGTTTCGCCTGCATTTGAAGCTATATCACTTGTATCGTATGTATTTGAAGAAAAATCATTTGGTTCGCATGGATTTGAAGCTAAACCTTCTACATCGCATTGATTTGCAGCTAAATCATGTGTTTCGCCTGGATTTGAAGCTAACTCGATTGTTTCCCCTGCATTTGAAACTATATCACTTATATCGCAAGTATCTGATGCTAAATCATTTGTTCCGCATGAAATTGAAGGAAGCCTTCTACTTCGCATTGATTTGGAGATAAATCATGTGTATCGCATGGATTTTGAAGCTAACTCGGTTGTTTCGTCTGCATTTGAAGCTATATCACTTATATCCCAAGTTTTTGAAGCTAAATCATTTGTTTCGCATGGATTTTGAAGCTAAACCTTCTACATCGCATTGATTTGCAGCTAAATCATGTACTTCGCATGGATTTGAAGGTAAATCATTTGTCTCGCACGAATATGAAGCTAAAAGATGTGCTTCGCTTGAATTTTAAGCTATATCATGTGTTTCGCATGGAATTGTAGGTAACTTGTTTCGCCTGCATTTGTAGCTATATCACTTGAATCGCAAGTATTTGAAAAAAAATCAGTTGTTTCGAATGGATTTGAAGCCAACTCGTTTGCTTCGCCTGCATTTGAAGCTATATCACTTGTTTCGAATGTATTTGAAGAAAAATCATTTGGTTCGCATGGATTTTGAAGCTAAACCTTCTACATCGCATTGATTTGCTGCTAAATCATGTGTTTCGCTTGGATTTGAAGCTAATTCGTTTGTTTCGTCTGCATTTGAAACTATGTCACTTATATCGCAAGTATGTCAAGTTAAATCATTGATTTCGCATGGTTTTGAAGCTAAACCTTCTACATCGCATTGATTTGCAGCTAAATCATGTGTTTCGCCTGGATTTGAAGCTAACTCGATTGTTTCCCCTGCATTTGACACTATATCACTTATATCGCAAGTATCTGATGCTAAATCATTTGTTCCGCATGAAATTGAAGGAAGCCTTCTACTTCGCATTGATTTGGAGCTAAATCATGTGTATCGCATGGATTTTGAAGCTAACTCGGTTGTTTCGTCTGCATTTGAAGCTATATCACTTATATCGCAAGTATCTGAACCTAAATCATATGTTTCGCATGGATTTGAAGCTAAACCTTCTACATAGCATTGATTTGCAGCTAAATCATGTGTTTCGCATTGATTTAAAGGTAACTCGTTAGTTTCGTCTGAATTTGAAGCTATATCACTTATATCTCATTTATCTGAACATAAAGCATTTGTTTAGCATGGATTTGAAGCTAAGCCTTCTATTTCGAATGTACTTAAAGCTAAATGATGTGTATCGCATGGATTTTGAAACTAACTCGATTGATTCGCCTGCATTTGAAGCTATATCACTTACATCGAAGGTATCTGAAGTTAAATCATTTGTTTAGCATGGATTTGAAGCTAAGGCTTATACATCGCATCTATTTGAAGCTAAATGATGTGTATGGCATGGATTCTGAAGCTAACTCGTTTGATTCGTCTGCATTTGAAGCTATATCACTTATATCCCAAGTTTTTGAAGCTAAATCATTTGTTTCGCATGGATTTTGAAGCTAAACCTTCTACATCGCATTGATTTGCAGCTAAATCATGTGTTTCGCAAGGATTTGAAGCTAACTCAATTGTTTCCCCTGCATTTGAAACTATATGACTTATATCGCAAGTATCTGATGCTAAATCATTTGTTCCGCATGAAATTGAGGCTAAGCCTTCTACATCGCATTGATTTGAATCTAAATCATGTGTATCGCATGGATTTTGAAGCTAACTCGGTTGTTTCGTCTGCATTTGAAGCTATATCACTTATATCACAAGTATCTGAACCTAAATCGTATGTTTCGCATGGATTTGAAGCTAAACCTTCTTCATCGCATTGATTTGCAGTTCAATCATGTGTTTCGCATGGACTTGAAGCTATCTCGTTTCTTTCGTCTGCATTTGAAGCTATATCACTTATATCGGAAGTATCTGATGGTAAATCATTTGTTTCGCATTGATTTGAAGCTAAATCATGTGAATCGCTCGGCATTGAAGCTAACTCGTTTGTTTCGCCTGAATTTGAAGCTATATCACTTGTATCGTATGTATTTGAAGAAAAATCATTTGGTTCGCATGGATTTGAAGCTAAACCTTCTACATCGCATTGATTTGAATCTAAATCATGTGTATCGCATGGATTTTGAAGCTAACTCGGTTGTTTCGTCTGCATTTGAAGCTATATCACTTATATCACAAGTATCTGAACCTAAATCGTATGTTTCGCATGGATTTGAAACTAAACCTTCTACATCGCATTGATTTGCAGCTAAATCATGTACTTCGCATGGATTTGAAGGTAAATCATTTGTCTCGCACGAATATGAAGCTAAAAGATGTGCTCCGCTTGAATTTTAAGCTATATCATGTATTTCGCATGGAATTGAAGGTAACTTGTTTCGCCTGCATTTGTAGCTATATCACTTGAATCGCAAGTATTTGAAAAGAAATCATTTGTTTCGAATGGATTTGAAGCTAACTCGTTTGCTTCGCCTGCATTTGAAGCTATATCACTTGTTTCGAATGTATTTGAAGAAAAATCATTTGGTTCGCATGGATTTGAAGCTAAACCTTCTACATCGCATTGATTTGCAGTTAAATCATGTGTTTCGTCTGGATTTGAATCTAAACCTTCTAAACCGAATTGATTTGAAGCTAAATCATGTGTGTCGCATGGACTTGAAGCTAACTCGTTTGTTTCGCCTGCATTTGAAGCTATATCAATTATATCGCAAGTATCTGATGCTAAATCATTTGTTTCGCATGGATTTGACGCTAAACCTTCTACATCGGATTGATTTGCAGCTAAACCTTCTACATCGCATTGATTTGAAGATAAATCATGTGATTCGCTTGGCTTTGAAGCTAACTCGTTTGTTTCGTCTGCATTTGAAGCTATATCACATATATCCCATGTGTATGAAGCTAAATCATGTGTTTCGCATGGATTTGAAGCTAAAACATCTAGATCGCATTGATTTGAAGCTACATCATGAGTTTCGCATGGAATAGAAGCTAGATCTTCTACATCGCATTGATTTCCAGCTGAGTCATGTGTTACACATGGATTTGAAGCTAACTCATCTGTTTCGTCTGCATTTGAAGCTTTTTCACTTATATCCCAAGTGATTGAAGCTACGTGATGTGTTTGGCATGGATTTGTAGCTAAACATTCCACATCGCATTGATTTGCATTTCAATCATGTGTTTCGCATGGATTTGAAGCTATCTCGTTTCTTTCGTCTGCATTTGAAGCTATATCACTAATATCGCAAGTATCTGATGCTAAATCATTTGTTTCGCATGGATTCGAAGCTAGACGTTCTAAATCGCATTGATTTGAAGCTAAATCATGTGAATCGCTTGGCATTGAAGCTAACTCGTTTGTTTCGCCTGCATTTGAAGATATATAACTTGTATCGTATGTATTTGAAGAAAAATCATTTGGTTTGCATGGATCTGAAGCTAAACCTTCTACATCGCATTGATTTGCAGCTAAATCATGTGTTTCGCCTGGATTTGAATCTAAACCTTCTAAACCGAATTGATTTGAAGCTAAATCATGTGTGTCGCATGGACTTGAAGCTAACTCGTTTGTTTCGTCTGCATTTGAAGCTATATCAATTATATCGCAAGTATCTTATGCTAAATCATTTGTTTCGCATGGATTTGAAGCTAAACCTTCTACATCGCATTGCTTTGAAGCTAAACCTTCTACATCGCATTGATTTGAAGCAAAACCTTCTACATCGCATTGATTTGAAGCTAAATCATGTGTGTCTCATGGATTTGAATCTATCTCGTTTGTTTCGTCTCCATTTGAAGCTATATCACTTATATCGCAAGTATCTCAATCTAAATCATTTTTTTCGCATGGATTTGAAGCTAAACCTTCTACATCGCATTGATTTGCAGTTCAATCATGTGTTTCGCATGGATTTGAAGCTAACTCATCTGTTTCGTCTGCATTTGAAGCTTTTTCACTTATATCCCAAGTGATTGAAGCTACGTGATGTGTTTGGCATGGATTTGTAGCTAAACATTCTACATCGCATTGATTTGCATTTCAATCATGTGTTTCGCATGGATTTGAAGCTATCTCGTTTCTTTCGTCTGCATTTGAAGCTATATCACTTATATCGGAAGTATCTGATGCTAAATCATTTGTTTCGCACGGATTCGAAGCTAAAGCTTCTACATCGCATTGATTTGCAGTTCAATCATGTGTTTCGCATGGATTTGAAGCTAAACCTTCTAAATCGCATTGATTTGAAGCTAAATCATGTGAATCGCTTGGCATTGAAGCTAACTCGTTTGTTTCGCCTGCATTTGAAGCTATATCACTTGTATCGTATGTATTTGAAGAAAAATCATTTGGTTCGCATGGATTTGAAGCTAAACCTTCTACATCGCATTGATTTGCAGCTAAATCATGTGTTTCGCCTGGATTTGAAGCTAACTCGATTGTTTCCCCTGCATTTGAAGCTATATCACTTATATCCCAAGTTTTTGAAGCTAAATCATTTGTTTCGCATGGATTTTGAAGCTAAACCTTCTACATCGCATTGATTTGCAGCTAAATCATGTACTTCGCATGGATTTGAAGGTAAATCATTTGTCTCGCACGAATATGAAGCTAAAAGATGTGCTTCGCTTGAATTTTAAGCTATATCATGTGTTTCGCATGGAATTGTAGGTAACTTGTTTCGCCTGCATTTGTAGCTATATCACTTGAATCGCAAGTATTTGAAAAAAAATCAGTTGTTTCGAATGGATTTGAAGCCAACTCGTTTGCTTCGCCTGCATTTGAAGCTATATCACTTGTTTCGAATGTATTTGAAGAAAAATCATTTGGTTCGCATGGATTTTGAAGCTAAACCTTCTACATCGCATTGATTTGCTGCTAAATCATGTGTTTCGCTTGGATTTGAAGCTAATTCGTTTGTTTCGTCTGCATTTGAAACTATGTCACTTATATCGCAAGTATGTCAAGTTAAATCATTGATTTCGCATGGTTTTGAAGCTAAACCTTCTACATCGCATTGATTTGCAGCTAAATCATGTGTTTCGCCTGGATTTGAAGCTAACTCGATTGTTTCCCCTGCATTTGACACTATATCACTTATATCGCAAGTATCTGATGCTAAATCATTTGTTCCGCATGAAATTGAAGGAAGCCTTCTACTTCGCATTGATTTGGAGCTAAATCATGTGTATCGCATGGATTTTGAAGCTAACTCGGTTGTTTCGTCTGCATTTGAAGCTATATCACTTATATCGCAAGTATCTGAACCTAAATCATATGTTTCGCATGGATTTGAAGCTAAACCTTCTACATAGCATTGATTTGCAGCTAAATCATGTGTTTCGCATTGATTTAAAGGTAACTCGTTAGTTTCGTCTGAATTTGATGCTATATCACTTATATCTCATTTATCTGAACATAAAGCATTTGTTTAGCATGGATTTGAAGCTAAGCCTTCTATTTCGAATGTACTTAAAGCTAAATGATGTGTATCGCATGGATTTTGAAACTAACTCGATTGATTCGCCTGCATTTGAAGCTATATCACTTACATCGCAGGTATCTGAAGTTAAATCATTTGTTTAGCATGGATTTGAAGCTAAGGCTTATACATCGCATCTATTTGAAGCTAAATGATGTGTATGGCATGGATTCTGAAGCTAACTCGTTTGATTCGTCTGCATTTGAAGCTATATCACTTATATCCCAAGTTTTTGAAGCTAAATCATTTGTTTCGCATGGATTTTGAAGCTAAACCTTCTACATCGCATTGATTTGCAGCTAAATCATGTGTTTCGCAAGGATTTGAAGCTAACTCAATTGTTTCCCCTGCATTTGAAACTATATGACTTATATCGCAAGTATCTGATGCTAAATCATTTGTTCCGCATGAAATTGAGGCTAAGCCTTCTACATCGCATTGATTTGAAGCTAAACCTTCTACATCGCATTGATTTGAAGCAAAACCTTCTACATCGCATTGATTTGAAGCTAAATCATGTGTGTCTCATGGATTTGAATCTATCTCGTTTGTTTCGTCTCCATTTGAAGCTATATCACTTATATCGCAAGTATCTGAATCTAAATCATTTTTTCGCATGGATTTGAAGCTAAACCTTCTACATCGCATTGATTTGCAGTTCAATCATGTGTTTCGCATGGATTTGAAGCTAACTCATCTGTTTCGTCTGCATTTGAAGCTTTTTCACTTATATCCCAAGTGATTGAAGCTACGTGATGTGTTTGGCATGGATTTGTAGCTAAACATTCTACATCGCATTGATTTGCATTTCAATCATGTGTTTCGCATGGATTTGAAGCTATCTCGTTTCTTTCGTCTGCATTTGAAGCTATATCACTTATATCGGAAGTATCTGATGCTAATCATTTGTTTTGCATGGATTCGAAGCTAAAGCTTCTACATCGCATTGATTTGCAGTTCAATCATGTGTTTCGCATGGATTTGAAGCTAAACCTTCTAAATCGCATTGATTTGAAGCTAAATCATGTGAATCGCTTGGCATTGAAGCTAACTCGTTTGTTTCGCCTGCATTTGAAGCTATATCACTTGTATCGTATGTATTTGAAGAAAAATCATTTGGTTCGCATGGATTTGAAGCTAAACTTCTACATCGCATTGATTTGCAGCTAAATCATGTGTTTCGCCTGGATTTGAAGCTAACTCGATTGTTTCCCCTGCATTTGAAACTATATCACTTATATCGCAAGTATCTGATGCTAAATCATTTGTTCCGCATGAAATTGAAGGAAGCCTTCTACTTCGCATTGATTTGGAGATAAATCATGTGTATCGCATGGATTTTGAAGCTAACTCGGTTGTTTCGTCTGCATTTGAAGCTATATCACTTATATCCCAAGTTTTTGAAGCTAAATCATTTGTTTCGCATGGATTTTGAAGCTAAACCTTCTACATCGCATTGATTTGCAGCTAAATCATGTACTTCGCATGGATTTGAAGGTAAATCATTTGTCTCGCACGAATATGAAGCTAAAAGATGTGCTTCGCTTGAATTTTAAGCTATATCATGTGTTTCGCATGGAATTGTAGGTAACTTGTTTCGCCTGCATTTGTAGCTATATCACTTGAATCGCAAGTATTTGAAAAAAAATCAGTTGTTTCGAATGGATTTGAAGCCAACTCGTTTGCTTCGCCTGCATTTGAAGCTATATCACTTGTTTCGAATGTATTTGAAGAAAAATCATTTGGTTCGCATGGATTTGAAGCTAAACCTTCTACATCGCATTGATTTGCAGCTAAAT
The DNA here is from genome assembly GCF_051020955.1 of Megalopta genalis. Lineage (NCBI taxonomy): Eukaryota > Metazoa > Arthropoda > Insecta > Hymenoptera > Halictidae > Megalopta > Megalopta genalis. Next base: position 126,509 of record NW_027476802.1, read on the forward strand.
CATGAGTTTCGCCTGGATTTTGAAGCTAACTCGGTTGTTTCGTCTGCATTTGAAGCTATATCACTTATATCACAAGTATCTGAACCTAAATCATATGTTTCGCATGGATTTGAAGCTAAACCTTCTACATAGCATTGATTTGCAGGTTGAATCATGTGTTTCGCATGGATTTGAAGATAACTCGATTGTTTCCCCTGCATTTGAAACTATATCACTTATATCGCAAGTATCTGATGCTAAATCATTTGTTCCGCATGAAATTGAAGGAAGCCTTCTACTTCGCATTGATTTGAAGCTAAATCATGTGTATCGCATGGATTTTGAAGCCAACTCTTTTTTTTCGTCTGCATTTGAAGCTATATCACTTATATCCCAAGTGTTTGAAGCTAAATCATTTGTTTCGCATGGATTTTGAAGCTAATCTTTCTACATCGCATTGATTTGCAGCTAAAGCATGTTTTTCGCATGGATTTTGAAGCTAATCCTTCTACATCGCATTGATTTGCAGCTAAATCATGTGTTTCGCAAGGATTTGAAGCTAACTCAATTGTTTCCCCTGCATTTGAAACTATATGACTTATATCGCAAGTATCTGATGCTAAATCATTTGTTCCGCATGAAATTGAGGCTAAGCCTTCTACATCGCATTGATTTGAAGCTAAATCATGTGTATCGCATGGATTTTGAAGCTAACTCGGTTGTTTCGTCTGCATTTGAAGCTATATCACTTATATCACAAGTATCTGAACCTAAATCATATGTTTCGCATGGATTTGAAACTAAACCTTCTACATAACATTGATTTGCAGCTAAATCATGTGTTTCGCATTGATTTAAAGGTAACTCGTTAGTTTCGCCTGAATTTGAAGCTATATCACTTATATCGCAATTATCTGAACATAAAGCATTTGTTTCGCATGGATTTGAAGCTAAGCCTTCTATTTCGCATGTATTTAAAGCTAAATGATGTGTATCGCATGGATTTTGAAACTAACTCGATTGATTCGCCTGCATTTGAAGCTATATAACTTACATCGCAGGTATCTGAAGCTAAATCATTTGTTTAGCATGGATTTGAAGCTAAGGCTTATACATCGCATCTATTTGAAGCTAAATGATGTGTATCGCATGGATTTTGAAGCTAACTCGTTTGATTCGTCTGCATTTGAAGCTATATCACTTATATCCCAAGTTTTTGAAGCTAAATCATTTGTTTCGCATGGATTTTGAAGCTAAACCTTCTACATCGCATTGATTTGCTGCTAAATCATGTGCTTCGCTTGGATTTGAAGCTAATTCGTTTGTTTCGTCTGCATTTGAAACTATGTCACTTATATCGCAAGTATGTCAAGTTAAATCATTGATTTCGCATGGTTTTGAAGCTAAACCTTCTACATCGCATTGATTTGCTGCTAAATCATGTGTTTCGCTTGGATTTGAAGCTAATTCGTTTGTTTCGTCTGCATATAAAGCTATGCCACTTATATTGCAAGTATCTGAAGCTAAATCATTGGCTTCGCATGGATTTGAAGCTAAACCTTCTACATCGCATTGATTTGCTGCTAAATCATGTGTTTCGCATGGATTTAAGCTAACTCGTTTGTTTCGTCTGCATTTGAAACTATGTCACTTATATCGCAAGTATCTGAAGTTAAATCATTGGTTTCGCATGGATTTGAAGCTACAACTTCTACATGTCATTGATTTGCTGCTAAATCATGTGTTTCGCATGGATTTGAATCTAATTCGTTTGTTTCGTCTGCATATAAAGCTATGTCACTTATATCGCAAGTATCTGAAGCTAAATCATTGGTTTCGCATGAATTTGAAGCTAACTCGTTTCTTTCGTCTGCATTTGAAACTATGTCACTTATATCGAATGTATCTGAAGCTAAATCATTGGTTTCGCATAGATTTGAAGCTAAACCTTCTACATCGCATTGATTTGCTGCTAAATCATTTGTTTCGAAATGGATTTTAAGCTAACTCGTTTGTTTCGTCTGCATTTGAAACTATGACACTTATATCGCAAGTATCTCAAGTTAAATCATTGATTTCGCATGGTTTTGAAGCTAAACCTTCTACATCGCATTGATTTGCTGCTAAATCATGTGTTTCGCCTGGATTTGAATCTAAACCTTCTAAACCGAATTGATTTGAAGCTAAATCATGTGTGTCGCATGGACTTGAATCTAACTCGTTTGTTTCGTCTGCATTTGAAGCTATATCAATTATATCGCAAGTATCTTATGCTAAATCATTTGTTTCGCATGGATTTGAAGCTAAACCTTCTACATCGCATTGTTTTGAAGCTAAACCTTCTACATCGCATTAATTTGCAGTTCAATCATGTGTTTCGCATGGATTTGAAGCTAACTCATCTGTTTCGTCTGCATTTGAAGCTTTTTCACTTATATCCCAAGTGATTGAAGCTACGTGATGTGTTTGGCATGGATTTGTAGCTAAACATTCTACATCGCATTGATTTGCATTTCAATCATGTGTTTCGCATGGATTTGAAGCTATCTCGTTTCTTTCGTCTGCATTTGAAGCTATATCACTTATATCGGAAGTATCTGATGCTAAATCATTTGTTTCGCATGGATTCGAAGCTAAAGCTTCTACATCGTATTGATTTGCAGTTCAATCATGTGTTTCGCATGGATTTGAAGCTAAACCTTCTAAATCGCATTGATTTGAAGCTAAATCATGTGAATCGCTTGGCATTGAAGCTAACTCGTTTGTTTCGCCTGCATTTGAAGCTATATCACTTGTATCGTATGTATTTGAAGAAAAATCATTTGGTTCGCATGGATTTGAAGCTAAACCTTCTACATCGCATTGATTTGCAGCTAAATCATGTGTTTCGCCTGGATTTGAAGCTAACTCGATTGTTTCCCCTGCATTTGAAACTATATCACTTATATCGCAAGTATCTGATGCTAAATCATTTGTTCCGCATGAAATTGAAGGAAGCCATCTACTTCGCATTGATTTGGAGATAAATCATGTGTATCGCATGGATTTTGAATCTAACTCGGTTGTTTCGTCTGCATTTGAAGCTATATCACTTATATCCCAAGTTTTTGAAGCTAAATCATTTGATTCGCATGGATTTTGAAGCTAAACCTTCTACATCGCATTGATTTGCAGCTAAATCATGTACTTCGCATGGATTTGAAGGTAAATCATTTGTCTCGCACGAATATGAAGCTAAAAGATGTGCTTCGCTTGAATTTTAAGCTATATCATGTGTTTCGCATGGAATTGAAGGTAACTTGTTTCGCCTGCATTTGTAGCTATATCACTTGAATCGCAAGTATTTGAAAAAAAATCAGTTGTTTCGAATGGATTTGAAGCCAACTCGTTTGCTTCGCGTGCATTTGAAGCTATATCACTTGTTTCGAATGTATTTGAAGAAAAATCATTTGGTTCGCATGGATTTGAAGCTAAACCTTCTACATCGCATAGATTTGCAGCTAAATCATGAGTTTCGCCTGGTTTTTGAAGCTAACTCGGTTGTTTCGTCTGCATTTGAAGCTATATCACTTATATCCCAAGTTTTTGAAGCTAAATCATTTGTTTCGCATGGATTTTGAAGCTAAACCTTCTACATCGCATTGATTTGCAGCCAAATCATGTACTTCGCATGGATTTGAAGGTAAATCATTTGTCTCGCACGAATATGAAGCTAAAAGATGTGCTTCGCTTGAATTTTAAGCTATATCATGTGTTTCGCATGGAATTGTAGGTAACTTGTTTCGCCTGCATTTGTAGCTATATCACTTGAATCGCAAGTATTTGAAAAAAAATCAGTTGTTTCGAATGGATTTGAAGCCAACTCGTTTGCTTCGCATGCATTTGAAGCTATATCAATTGTTTCGAATGTATTTGAAGAAAAATCATTTGGTTCACATGGATTTGAAGCTAAACCTTCTACATCGCATTGATTTGCAGCTAAATCATGAGTTTCGCCTGGATTTTGAAGCTAACTCGGTTGTTTCGTCTGCATTTGAAGCTATATCACTTATATCACAAGTATCTGAACCTAAATCATATGTTTCGCATGGATTTGAAGCTAAACCTTCTACATAGCATTGATTTGCAGGTTGAATCATGTGTTTCGCATGGATTTGAAGATAACTCGATTGTTTCCCCTGCATTTGAAACTATATCACTTATATCGCAAGTATCTGATGCTAAATCATTTGTTCCGCATGAAATTGAAGGAAGCCTTCTACTTCGCATTGATTTGAAGCTAAATCATGTGTATCGCATGGATTTTGAAGCCAACTCTTTTTTTTCGTCTGCATTTGAAGCTATATCACTTATATCCCAAGTGTTTGAAGCTAAATCATTTGTTTCGCATGGATTTTGAAGCTAATCTTTCTACATCGCATTGATTTGCAGCTAAAGCATGTTTTTCGCATGGATTTTGAAGCTAATCCTTCTACATCGCATTGATTTGCAGCTAAATCATGTGTTTCGCAAGGATTTGAAGCTAACTCAATTGTTTCCCCTGCATTTGAAACTATATGACTTATATCGCAAGTATCTGATGCTAAATCATTTGTTCCGCATGAAATTGAGGCTAAGCCTTCTACATCGCATTGATTTGAAGCTAAATCATGTGTATCGCATGGATTTTGAAGCTAACTCGGTTGTTTCGTCTGCATTTGAAGCTATATCACTTATATCACAAGTATCTGAACCTAAATCATATGTTTCGCATGGATTTGAAACTAAACCTTCTACATAGCATTGATTTGCAGCTAAATCATGTGTTTCGCATTGATTTAAAGGTACCTCGTTAGTTTCGCCTGAATTTGAAGCTATATCACTTATATCGCAATTATCTGAACATAAAGCATTTGTTTCGCATGGATTTGAAGCTAAGCCTTCTATTTCGCATGTATTTAAAGCTAAATGATGTGTATCGCATGGATTTTGAAACTAACTCGATTGATTCGCCTGCATTTGAAGCTATATAACTTACATCGCAGGTATCTGAAGCTAAATCATTTGTTTAGCATGGATTTGAAGCTAAGGCTTATACATCGCATCTATTTGAAGCTAAATGATGTGTATCGCATGGATTCTGAAGCTAACTCGTTTGATTCGTCTGCATTTGAAGCTATATCACTTATATCCCAAGTTTTTGAAGCTAAATCATTTGTTTCGCATGGATTTTGAAGCTAAACCTTCTACATCGCATTGATTTGCTGCTAAATCATGTGTTTCGCTTGGATTTGAAGCTAATTCGTTTGTTTCGTCTGCATTTGAAACTATGTCACTTATATCGCAAGTATGTCAAGTTAAATCATTGATTTCGCATGGTTTTGAAGCTAAACCTTCTACATCGCATTGATTTGCTGCTAAATCATGTGTTTCGCTTGGATTTGGAGCTAATTCGTTTGTTTCGTCTGCATATAAAGCTATGCCACTTATATTGCAAGTATCTGAAGCTAAATCATTGGCTTCGCATGGATTTGAAGCTAAACCTTCTACATCGCATTGATTTGCTGCTAAATCATGTGTTTCGCATGGATTTAAGCTAACTCGTTTGTTTCGTCTGCATTTGAAACTATGTCACTTATATCGCAAGTATCTGAAGTTAAATCATTGGTTTCGCATGGATTTGAAGCTACACCTTCTACATGTCATTGATTTGCTGCTAAATCATGTGTTTCGCATGGATTTGAATCTAATTCGTTTGTTTCGTCTGCATATAAAGCTATGTCACTTATATCGCAAGTATCTGAAGCTAAATCATTGGTTTCGCATGAATTTGAAGCTAACTCGTTTCTTTCGTCTGCATTTGAAACTATGTCACTTATATCGAATGTATCTGAAGCTAAATCATTGGTTTCGCATAGATTTGAAGCTAAACCTTCTACATCGCATTGATTTGCTGCTAAATCATTTGTTTCGAAATGGATTTTAAGCTAACTCGTTTGTTTCGTCTGCATTTGAAACTATGTCACTTATATCGCAAGTATCTCAAGTTAAATCATTGATTTCGCATGGTTTTGAAGCTAAACCTTCTACATCGCATTGATTTGCTGCTAAATCATGTGTTTCGCCTGGATTTGAATCTAAACCTTCTAAACCGAATTGATTTGAAGCTAAATCATGTGTGTCGCATGGACTTGAATCTAACTCGTTTGTTTCGTCTGCATTTGAAGCTATATCAATTATATCGCAAGTATCTTATGCTAAATCATTTGTTTCGCATGGATTTGAAGCTAAACCTTCTACATCGCATTGTTTTGAAGCTAAACCTTCTACATCGCATTGATTTGAAGCAAAACCTTCTACATCGCATTGATTTGCAGTTCAATCATGTGTTTCGCATGGATTTGAAGCTAACTCATCTGTTTCGTCTGCATTTGAAGCTTTTTCACTTATATCCCAAGTGATTGAAGCTACGTGATGTGTTTGGCATGGATTTGTAGTTAAACATTCTACATCGCATTGATTTGCATTTCAATCATGTGTTTCGCATGGATTTGAAGCTATCTCGTTTCTTTCGTCTGCATTTGAAGCTATATCACTTATATCGGAAGTATCTGATGCTAAATCATTTGTTTCGCATGGATTCGAAGCTAAAGCTTCTACATCGCATTGATTTGCAGTTCAATCATGTGTTTCGCATGGATTTGAAGCTAAACCTTCTAAATCGCATTGATTTGAAGCTAAATCATGTGAATCGCTTGGCATTGAAGCTAACTCGTTTGTTTCGCCTGCATTTGAAGCTATATCACTTGTATCGTATGTATTTGAAGAAAAATCATTTGGTTCGCATGGATTTGAAGCTAAACCTTCTACATCGCATTGATTTGCAGCTAAATCATGTGTTTCGCCTGGATTTGAAGCTAACTCGATTGTTTCCCCTGCATTTGAAACTATATCACTTATATCGCAAGTATCTGATGCTAAATCATTTGTTCCGCATGAAATTGAAGGAAGCCTTCTACATCGCATTGATTTGGAGCTAAATCATGTGTATCGCATGGATTTTGAAGCTAACTCGGTTGTTTCGTCTGCATTTGAAGCTATATCACTTATATCCCAAGTTTTTGAAGCTAAATCATTTGTTTCGCATGGATTTTGAAGCTAAACCTTCTACATCGCATTGATTTGCAGCTAAATCATGTACTTCGCATGGATTTGAAGGTAAATCATTTGTCTCGCACGAATATGAAGCTAAAAGATGTGCTTCGCTTGAATTTTAAGCTATATCATGTGTTTCGCATGGAATTGAAGGTAACTTGTTTCGCCTGCATTTGTAGCTATATCACTTGAATCGCAAGTATTGAAAAAAAATCATTTGTTTCGAATGGATTTGAAGCTAACTCGTTTATTTCGCCTGCAGTTGAATCTATATCTCTTATATTGCAAGTATCTGAATCTAAATCATTTGTTTCGCATGGATTTGAAGCTAAACCTTCTACACCGCATTGATTTGCAGCTAAATCATGCGTTGTGCATGGATTTGGAGCTAATTCGTTTGTTTCTCCTGCATTTGAAACTATAACACTTATATCGCAAGTATCTGATGCTAAATCATTTGTTCCGCATGAAATTGAAGGAAGCCTTCTACTTCGCATTGATTTGAAGCTAAATCATGTGTATCGCATGGATTTTGAAGCCAACTCTTTTTTTTCGTCTGCATTTGAAGCTATATCACTTATAACCCAAGTGTTTGAAGCTAAATCATTTGTTTCGCATGGATTTTGAAGCTAATCTTTCTACATCGCATTGATTTGCAGCTAAAGCATGTTTTTCGCATGGATTTTGAAGCTAATCCTTCTACATCGCATTGATTTGCAGCTAAATCATGTGTTTCGCAAGGATTTGAAGCTAACTCGATTGTTTCCCCTGCATTTGAAACTATATGACTTATATCGCAAGTATCTGATGCTAAATCATTTGTTCCGCATGAAATTGAGGCTAAGCCTTCTACATCGCATTGATTTGAAGCTAAATCATGTGTATCGCATGGATTTTGAAGCTAACTCGGTTGTTTCGTCTGCATTTGAAGCTATATCACTTATATCCCGAGTATTTGAAGTTACATCAGTTGTTTCGCATGGATTCGAAGCTAAACCTTCTACATCGCATTGATTTGCAGTTCAATCATATGTTTCGCATGGATTTGAAGCTAACTCGTCTGTTTCGTCTGCATTTGAAGCTATTTCACTTATATCCAAGTGATTGAAGCTAAATGATGTGTTTCGCATGGATTTGTAGCTGAACCTTCTACATCGCATTGATTTGCAGTTCAATTATGTATTTCGCATGGATTTGAAGCTAACTCGTTTGTTTCGTCTGCATTTGAAGCTATATCACTTATATCGCAAGTATCTGATTCTAAATCATTTGTTTCGCATGGATTTGAAGCTAACCCTTCTACATCGCATTGATTTGCAGCTAAACCTTCTGCATTGCATTGATTTGAAGCAAAACCTTCTACATCGCATTGATTTGAAGCTAAATCATGTGTGTCGCGTGGATTTGAATCTATCTCGTTTGTTTCGTCTCCATTTGAAGCTATATCACTTATATCGCAAGTATCTGAATCTAAATCATTTGTTTCGCATGGATTTGAAGCTAAACCTTCTACACCGCATTGATTTGCAGCTAAATCATGTGTTTTGCATGGATTTGGAGCTAATTCGTTTGTTTCTCCTGCATTTGAAACTATAACACTTATATCGCAAGTATCTGATGCTAAATCATTTGTTTCGCATGGAATTGAAGCTAAGGCTTCTACTTCGCATTGATTTGCAGTTCAATCATGTGTTTCGCATGGATTTGAAGCTAAACCTTCTAAATCGCATTGATTTGAAGCTAAATCATGTGAATCGCTTGGCATTGAAGCTAACTCGTTTGTTTCGCCTGCATTTGAAGCTATATCACTTGTATCGTATGTATTTGAAGAAAAATCATTTGGTTCGCATGGATTTGAAGCTAAACCTTCTACATCGCATTGATTTGCAGCTAAATCATGTGTTTCGCCTGGATTTGAAGCTAACTCGATTGTTTCCCCTGCATTTGAAACTATATCACTTATATCGCAAGTATCTGATGCTAAATCATTTGTTCCGCATGAAATTGAAGGAAGCCTTCTACATCGCATTGATTTGGAGCTAAATCATGTGTATCGCATGGATTTTGAAGCTAACTCGGTTGTTTCGTCTGCATTTGAAGCTATATCACTTATATCCCAAGTTTTTGAAGCTAAATCATTTGTTTCGCATGGATTTTGAAGCTAAACCTTCTACATCGCATTGATTTGCAGCTAAATCATGTACTTCGCATGGATTTGAAGGTAAATCATTTGTCTCGCACGAATATGAAGCTAAAAGATGTGCTTCGCTTGAATTTTAAGCTATATCATGTGTTTCGCATGGAATTGAAGGTAACTTGTTTCGCCTGCATTTGTAGCTATATCACTTGAATCGCAAGTATTTGAAAAAAAATCATTTGTTTCGAATGGATTTGAAGCTAACTCGTTTATTTCGCCTGCAGTTGAATCTATATCTCTTATATTGCAAGTATCTGAATCTAAATCATTTGTTTCGCATGGATTTGAAGCTAAACCTTCTACACCGCATTGATTTGCAGCTAAATCATGCGTTGTGCATGGATTTGGAGCTAATTCGTTTGTTTCTCCTGCATTTGAAACTATAACACTTATATCGCAAGTATCTGATGCTAAATCATTTGTTCCGCATGAAATTGAAGGAAGCCTTCTACTTCGCATTGATTTGAAGCTAAATCATGTGTATCGCATGGATTTTGAAGCCAACTCTTTTTTTTCGTCTGCATTTGAAGCTATATCACTTATAACCCAAGTGTTTGAAGCTAAATCATTTGTTTCGCATGGATTTTGAAGCTAATCTTTCTACATCGCATTGATTTGCAGCTAAAGCATGTTTTTCGCATGGATTTTGAAGCTAATCCTTCTACATCGCATTGATTTGCAGCTAAATCATGTGTTTCGCAAGGATTTGAAGCTAACTCGATTGTTTCCCCTGCATTTGAAACTATATCACTTATATCGCAAGTATCTGATGCTAAATCATTTGTTCCGCATGAAATTGAAGGAAGCCATCTACTTCGCATTGATTTGGAGATAAATCATGTGTATCGCATGGATTTTGAATCTAACTCGGTTGTTTCGTCTGCATTTGAAGCTATATCACTTATATCCCAAGTTTTTGAAGCTAAATCATTTGATTCGCATGGATTTTGAAGCTAAACCTTCTACATCGCATTGATTTGCAGCTAAATCATGTACTTCGCATGGATTTGAAGGTAAATCATTTGTCTCGCACGAATATGAAGCTAAAAGATGTGCTTCGCTTGAATTTTAAGCTATATCATGTGTTTCGCATGGAATTGAAGGTAACTTGTTTCGCCTGCATTTGTAGCTATATCACTTGAATCGCAAGTATTTGAAAAAAAATCAGTTGTTTCGAATGGATTTGAAGCCAACTCGTTTGCTTCGCGTGCATTTGAAGCTATATCACTTGTTTCGAATGTATTTGAAGAAAAATCATTTGGTTCGCATGGATTTGAAGCTAAACCTTCTACATCGCATAGATTTGCAGCTAAATCATGAGTTTCGCCTGGTTTTTGAAGCTAACTCGGTTGTTTCGTCTGCATTTGAAGCTATATCACTTATATCCCGAGTATTTGAAGTTACATCAGTTGTTTCGCATGGATTCGAAGCTAAACCTTCTACATCGCATTGATTTGCAGTTCAATCAT